>NC_057811.1:412165043-412303231 GCF_018294505.1 Triticum aestivum
ACGACAGTGACGCCCGCGGGCGCCGCGCACCTCCCTGGAGGCGTCTGTCAGGTATATCTTCCCCGCCCTTCCCCCTTGTGCCTCCCGGGTGAAAACCCCAACGCTGTTGGGCGGCGGCAACGCCCTTGGCGTCGTATCCTTCTTGAAGGCGCTGCTTTGGGAGCAAGGTGGGAAGTTGGACTTCGCTATGATGTGTGCGGTTGGTGTCGGCGGCAGCTGCATACTCCAGCGGTGGTGGTGTCCCCCTGGTTCGGGCCATCTTTGAGTGCTCACTGTGTGGTTGTAGTGATCCTACTCTGGTGCCCGTGGCTACTAGAGAGGGGGGATAGGGATTCCCTCCGGCAGTGTCACTCCAACGACCCGGATGTGCAGAAGCTCCTCAATTTGATACTGGCCCGGCCCTGGCTGCTGTTGTTGGGGATCGTAGCAGAAATTTAAAATTTTCTACGCATCACCAAGATCAATCTATGGAGTCATCTAGCAACGAGAGAGATGAGTGCATCTACATACCCTTGTAGATCGCGAGCGGAAGCGTTCAAGTGAACGGGGTTGATGGAGTCGTACTCGTCGTGATCCAAATCACCGATGACCGAGCGCCGAACGGACGGCACCTCCGCGCTCAACACGCGTACGGAGCAGCGACGTCTCCTCCTTCTTGATCCAGCAAGGGGAAAGGAGAGGTTGATGGAGATCTAGCAGCACGACGGCGTGGTGGTGGAAGTAGCGGGGATCCCGGTAGGGCTTCGCCAAGCGCAAGCGGGAGGGAGAGGTGTCACGGGAGGGAGAGGGAGGCACCAGGGGCTAGGGTACTGCTGCCCTCCCTCACCCCCACTATATATAGGGTCCCTGGGGGGGCGTCGGCCCTGGGAGATCCCATCTCCGGGGGGGGCGGCCAAGGGGGTGGCTTGCCCCCCAAGCCAAGTGGGGCGCCCCCCCCCCCACCCCGAGGGTTTCCAACCCTAGGCGCAGGGGAGGCCCAAGGGGGGCGCACCAGCCCACCAATGGCTGGTTCCCCTCCCCACTTCAGCCCATGGGGCCCTCCGGGATAGGTGGCCCCACCCGGTGGACCCCCGGGACCCTTCCGGTGGTCCCGGTACAATACCGATAACCCCCGAAACTTTCCCGGTGGCCGAAACTGGACTTCCTATATATAATTCTTCACCTCCGGACCATTCCGGAACTCCTCGTGACGTCCGGGATCTCATCCGGGACTCCGAACAACTTTCGGATTTCCGCATACTAATATCTCTACAACCCTAGCGTCACTGAACCTTAAGTGTGTAGACCCTACGGGTTCGGGAGACATGCAGACATGACCGAGACGACTCTCCGGTCAATAACCAACAGCGGGATCTGGATACCCATGTTGGCTCCCACATGTTCCACGATGATCTCATCGGATGAACCACGATGTCGAGGATTCAATCAATCCCGTATACAATTCCCTTTGTCAATCGGTACGTTACTTGCCCAAGATTCGATCGTCGGTATCCCAATACCTTGTTCAATCTCGTTACCGGCAAGTCACTTTACTCATACTGTAATGCATGATCCCGTGACCAACCACTTGGTCACTTTGAGCTCATTATGATGATGCATTACCGAGTGGGCCCAGAGATACCTCTCCGTCAAACGGAGTGACAAATCCCAGTCTCGATTCGTGCCAACCCAACAGACACTTTCGGAGATACCCGTAGTGCACCTTTATAGCCACCCAGTTACGTTGTGACGTTTGGCACACCCAAAGCACTCCTACGGTATCCGGGAGTTGCACAATCTCATGGTCTAAGGAAATGATACTTGACAATTGGAAAAGCTCTAGCAAACGAACTACACGATCTTTGTGCTATGCTTAGGATTGGGTCTTGTCCATCACATCATTCTCCTAATGATGTGATCCCGTTATCAATGACATCCAATGTCCATAGTCAGGAAACCATGACTATCTGTTGATCAACGAGCTAGTCAACTAGAGGCTTACTAGGGACACGTTGTGGTCTATGTATTCACACATGTATTACGATTTCCAGATAACACAATTATAGCATGAATAATAGACAATTATCATGAACAAGGAAATATAATAATAACCATTTTATTATTGCCTCTAGGGCATATTTCCAACAGTCTCCCACTTGCACTAGAGTCAATAATCTAGTTACATTGTGATGAATCGAACACCCATAGAGTTCTGGTGTTGATCATGTTTTGCTCTAGGGAGAGGTTTAGTCAACGGATCTGCTACATTCAGGTCCGTATGTACTTTACAAATATCTATGTCTCCATTTTGAACATTTTCACGAATGGAGTTGAAGCGACGCTTGATATGCCTGGTCTTCCTGTGAAACCTGGGCTCCTTGGCAAGGGCAATAGCTCCAGTGTTGTCACAGAAGAGAGTCATCGGGCCCGACGCATTGGGAATCACCCCTAGGTCGGTAATGAACTCCTTTATCCAGATTGCTTCCTGTGCTGCCTCTGAGGCTGCCATGTACTCCGCTTCACATGTAGATCCCGCCACGACGCTTTGCTTGCAACTGCACCAGCTTACTGCCCCTCCATTCAAAATATACACGTATCCGGTTTGTGACTTAGAGTCATCCAGATCTGTGTCGAAGCTAGCGTCGACGTAACCCTTTACGACGAGCTCTTCGTCACCTCCATATATGAGAAACATATCCTTAGTCCTTTTCAGGTACTTCAGGATATTCTTGACCGCTGTCCAGTGTTCCATGCCGGGATTACTTTGGTACCTTCCTACCAAACTTGCGGCAAGGTTTACATCAGGTTTGGTACACAGCATGGCATACATAATAGACCCTATGGCCGAGGCATAGGGGATGACACTCATCTTTTCTCTATCTTCTGCCGTGGTCGGGCATTGAGCCGTGCTCAATTGCACACCTTGCAATACAGGCAAGAACCCCTTCTTGGACTGATCCATATTGAACTTCTTCAATATCTTGTCAAGGTACGTACTCTGTGAAAGACCAATGAGGCGTCTTGATCTATCTCTATAGATCTTGATGCCTAATATATAAGCAGCTTCTCCAAGGTCCTTCATTGAAAAACACTTATTCAAGTAGGCCTTTATACTTTCCAAGAATTCTATATCATTTCCCATCAATAGTATGTCATCCACATATAATATGAGAAATGCTACAGAGCTCCCACTCACTTTCTTGTAAACACAGGCTTCTCCATAAGTCTGTGTAAACCCAAACGCTTTGATCATCTCATCAAATCGAATGTTCCAACTCCGAGATGCTTGCACCAGCCCATAGATGGAGCGCTGGAGCTTGCATACCTTGTTAGCATTCTTAGGATCGACAAAACCTTCCGGCTGCATCATATACAATTCTTCCTTAAGAAAGCCGTTAAGGAATGCCGTTTTGACGTCCATTTGCCATATCTCATAATCATAGAATGCGGCAATTGCTAACATGATTCGGACAGACTTCAGCTTCGCTACGGGTGAGAAAGTCTCATCGTAGTCAACCCCTTGAACTTGTCGATAACCCTTAGCGACAAGTCGAGCCTTATAGATGGTCACATTACCATCCGCGTCTGTCTTCTTCTTAAAGATCCATTTGTTTTCTATCGCTCGCCGATCATCGGGCAAGTCAGTCAAAGTCCATACTTCGTTTTCATACATGGATCCTATCTCGGATTTCATGGCTTCTAGCCATTTGTCGGAATCTGGGCCCGCCATTGCTTCTTCATAGTTCGAAGGTTCACCGTTGTCTAACAACATGATTTCCAGGACAGGGTTGCCGTACCACTCTGGTGCGGAACGTGTCCTTGTGGACCTACGAAGTTCAGCAGTAACTTGATCTGAAGCTTCATGATCATCATCATTAACTTCCTCCCCAGTCGGTGCAGGCACCACAGGAACATCTTCCCGCGCTGCACTACTTTCCGGTTCGGAAGGGGTGACTATCACCTCATCAAGTTCCACTTTCCTCCCACTCACTTCTTTCGAGAGAAACTCTTTCTCCAGAAAGGACCCGTTCTTGGCAACAAAGATCTTGCCTTCGGATCTGAGGTAGAAGGTATACCCAATGGTTTCCTTAGGGTATCCTATGAAGACGCATTTTTCCGACTTGGGTTCGAGCTTTTCAGGTTGAAGTTTCTTGACATAAGCATCGCATCCCCAAACTTTTAGAAACGACAGCTTAGGTTTCTTCCCAAACCATAATTCATACGGTGTCGTCTCAATGGATTTCGACGGAGCCCTATTTAAAGTGAATGCGGCAGTCTCTAAAGCATAGCCCCAAAATGAGAGCGGTAGATCGGTAAGAGACATCATAGATCGCACCATATCCAATAGAGTGTGATTACGATGTTCGGACACAGCATTTCGCTGAGGTGTTCCAGGCGGCGTGAGTTGTGAAACTATTCCACATTTCCTTAAGTGTGTGCCAAATTCGTGACTCAAATATTCCCCTCCATGATCTGATCGTAAGAACTTTATTTTCCTGTCACGTTGATTCTCAACCTCACTCTGAAATTCCTTGAACTTTTCAAAGGTCTCAGACTTGTGTTTCATTAGGTAGACATACCCATATCTACTTAAGTCATCAGTGAGAGTGAGAACATAACGATAGCCACCACGAGCCTCAACACTCATTGGACCGCACACATCGGTACGTATGATTTCCAATAAGTTGGTTGCTCGCTCCATTGTTCCGGAGAACGGAGTCTTGGTCATCTTACCCATGAGGCATGGTTCGCACATGTCAAATGATTCGTAATCAAGAGACTCCAAAAGTCCATCTGCATGGAGCTTCTTCATGCGCTTGACACCAATGTGACCAAGGCGGCAGTGCCACAAGTATGTGGGACTATCGTTATCAACTTTACATCTTTTGGTATTCACACTATGAATATGTGTAACATCACGTTCGAGATTCATTAAGAATAAACCATTGACCAGCGGGGCATGACCATAAAACATATCTCTCATATAAATAGAACAACCATTATTCTCGGATTTAAATGAGTAGCCATCTCGCATTAAACGAGACCCTGATACAATGTTCATGCTCAAAGCTGGCACTAAATAACAATTATTGAGGTTTAAAACTAATCCCGTAGGTAAATGCAGAGGTAGCATGCCGACGGCGATCACATCGACCTTGGAACCATTCCCGACGCGCATCGTCACCTCGTCCTTCGCCAGTCTCCGTTTATTCCACAGCTCCTGTTTTGAGTTACAAATATGAGCAACCGCACCGGTATCAAATACCCAGGAGCTACTATGAGTACTGGTAAGGTACACATCAATTACATGTATATCACATATACCTTTGGTGTTGCCGGCCTTCTTGTCCGCTAAGTATTTGGGACAGTTCCGCTTCCAGTGACCACTTCCCTTGCAATAAAAGCACTCAGTCTCAGGCTTGGGTCCATTCCTTAGCTTCTTCCCGGCAACTGGCTTACCGGGCGCGACAACTCCCTTGCCGTCCTTCTTGAAGTTCTTCTTACCCTTGCCTTTCTTGAACTTAGTGGTTTTATTCACCATCAACACTTGATGTTCCTTTCTGATCTCCACCTCCGCTGATTTCAGCATTGAATATACCTCAGGAATGGTCTTTTCCATCCCCTGCATATTGAAGTTCATCACAAAGCTCTTGTAGCTTGGTGGAAGCGACTGAAGGATTCTGTCAATGACCGCGTCATCCGGGAGATTAACTCCCAGCTGAGTCAAGCGGTTGTGCAACCCAGACATTTTGAGTATGTGCTCACTGACAGAACTGTTTTCCTCCATCTTACAACTGAACAACTTGTCGGAGACTTCATATCTCTCGACCCGGGCATGAGCTTGGAAAACCATTTTCAGCTCTTCGAACATCTCATATGCTCCGTGTTGCTCAAAACGCTTTTGGAGCCCCGGTTCTAAGCTGTAAAGCATGCCGCACTGAACGAGGGAGTAATCATCAGCACGTGACTGCCAAGCGTTCATAACGTCTTGGTTCTCTGGGATGGGTGCTTCACCTAGCGGTGCTTCTAGGACATAATCTTTCTTGGCAGCTATGAGGATGATCCTCAGGTTCCGGACCCAGTCCGTATAGTTGCTGCCATCATCTTTCAGCTTGGTTTTCTCTAGGAACGCGTTGAAGTTGAGGGCAACGTGCGCCATTTGATCTACAAGACATATTGTAAAGATTTTAGACTAAGTTCATGATAATTAAGTTCATCTAATCAAATTATTCAATGAACTCCCACTCAGATAGACATCCCTCCAGTCATCTAAGTGAAACATGATCCGAGTCAACTAGGCCGTGTCCGATCATCACGTGAGACGGACTAGTCAACATCGGTGAACATCTTCATGTTGATCGTATTTTCTATACGACTCATGCTCAACCTTTCGGTCTTCCGTGTTCCGAGGCCATGTCTTGTACATGCTAGGCTCGTCAAGTCAACCTAAGTGTATTGCGTGTGTAAATCTGGCTTACACCCGTTGTATTCGAACGTTAGAATCTATCACACCCGATCATCACGTGGTGCTTCGAAACAACGAACCTTCGCAACGGTGCACAGTTAGGGGGGACACTTTCTTGAAATTATTGCGAGGGATCATCTTATTTAAGCTACCGTCGTTCTAAGCAAATAAGATGTAAAACATGATAAACATCACATGCAATCAAATAGTGACATGATATGGCCAATATCATTTTGCTCCTTTTGATCTCCATCTTCGGGGCGCCATGATCATCTTCGTCACCGGCATGACACCATGATCTCCATCATCGTGTCTTCATGAAGTTGTCACGCCAACGATTACTTCTACTTCTATGGCTAACGTGTTTAGCAATAAAGTAAAGTAATTTACATGGCGTTATTCAATGACTCGCAGGTCATACAAAAAATAAAGACAACTCCTATGGCTCCTGCCGGTTGTCATACTCATTGACATGCAAGTCGTGATTCCTATTACAAGAACATGATCAATCTCATACACCACATATATCTCATTCATCACATCCTTTTGGCCATATCACATCACAAGGCATATGCTGCAAAAACAAGTTAGACGTCCTCTAATTGTTGTTGCATGTTTTTACGTGGCTTCTATAGGTTTCTAGCAAGAACGTTTCTTACCTACGTAAAACCACAACGTGATATGCCAATTTCTATTTACCCTTCATAAGGACCCTTTTCATCGAATCCGTTCCGACTAAAGTGGGAGAGACAGACACCCCCTAGCCACCTTATGCAACTAGTGCATCTCAGTCGGTGGAACCTGTCTCACGTAAGCGTACGTGTAAGGTCGGTCCGGGCCGCTTCATCCCACAATGCCGCCGAAACAAGATAAGACTAGTAGTGGCAAGAAAATTGACAACATCTACGCCCACAACAAGTTTGTGTTCTACTCGTGCATAGAAACTACGCATAGGCCTGGCTCATGATGCCACTGTTGGGGATCGTAGCAGAAATTTAAAATTTTCTACGCATCACCAAGATCAATCTATGGAGTCATCTAGCAACGAGAGAGATGAGTGCATCTACATACCCTTGTAGATCACGAGCGGAAGCGTTCAAGTGAATGGGGTTGATGGAGTCGTACTCGTCGTGATCCAAATCACCGACGACCGAGCGCCGAACGGACAACACCTCCGCGTTCAACACACGTACGGAGCAGCGACGTCTCCTCCTTCTTGATCCAGCAAGGGGAAAGGAGAGGTTGATGGAGATCCAGCAGCACGACGGCGTGGTGGTGGAAGTAGCGGGGATCCCGGCAGGGCTTCGCCAAGCGCAAGCGGGAGGGAGAGGTGTCACGGGAGGGAGAGGGAGGCGCCAGGGGCTAGGGTACTGCTGCCCTCCCTCCCCCCACTATATATAGGGTCCCTGGGGGCGCCGGCCCTGGGAGATCCCATCTCCAAGGGGGCGGCGGCCAAGGGGGTGGCTTGCCCCCCAAGCCAAGTGGGGCGCCCCCCACCCCCAGGGTTTCCAACCCTAGGCGCAGGGGAGGCCCAAGGGGGGCGCACCAGCCCACCAGTGGCTGGTTCCCCTCCCCACTTCAGCCCATGGGGCCCTCCGGGATAGGTGGCCCCACCCGGTGGACCCCCGGGACCCTTCCGGTGGTCCCGGTACAATACCGATAACCCCTGAAACTTTCCCGGTGGCCGAAACTGGACTTCCTATATATAATTCTTCACCTCCGGACCATTCTGGAACTCCTCGTGACGTCCGGGATCTCATCCGGGACTCCGAACAACTTTCGGGTTTCCGCATACTAATATCTCTACAACCCTAGCGTCACCGAACCTTAAGTGTGTAGACCCTACGGGTTCGGGAGACATGCAGACATGACCGAGACGACTCTCCGGTCAATAACCAACAACGGGATCTGGATACCCATGTTGGCTCCCACATGTTCCATGATGATCTCATCGGATGAACCACGATGTCGAGGATTCAATCAATCCCGTATACAATTCCCTTTGTCAATCGGTACGTTACTTGCCCGAGATTCGATCGTCGGTATCCCAATACCTCGTTCAATCTTGTTACCGGCAAGTCACTTTACTCATACTGTAATGCATGATCCCGTGACCAACCACTTGGTCACTTTGAGCTCATTATGATGATGCATTACCGAGTGGGTCCAGAGATACCTCTCCGTCAAACGGAGTGACAAATCCCAGTCTCGATTCGTGCCAACCCAACAGACACTTTTGGAGATACCCGTAGTGCACCTTTATAGCCACCCAGTTACGTTGTGACGTTTGGCACACTCAAAGGACTCCTACGGTATCCGGGAGTTGCACAATCTCATGGTCTAAGGAAATGATACTTGACAATTGGAAAAGCTCTAGCAAACGAACTACACGATCTTTGTGCTATGCTTAGGATTGGGTCTTGTCCATCACATCATTCTCCTAATGATGTGATCCCGTTATCAATGACATCCAATGTCCATAGTCAGGAAACCATGACTATTTGTTGATCAACGAGCTAGTCAACTAGAGGCTTACTAGGGACACGTTGTGGTCTATGTATTCACACATGTATTACGATTTCCGGATAACACAATTATAGCATGAACAATAGACAATTATCATGAACAAGGAAATATAATAATAACCATTTTATTATTGCCTCTAGGGCATATTTCCAACAGCTGTTCTTTAGTTCATTTTGGCAGCTCTCCTCTTGCATGCCTGGGTCCTTGGTTTTCTATGATGTTCTGCTCTAGGTGAGAAGTCAACAGCAGGACGGGTCTGCCTGGTCCCAATAATGTGGCTGCCATCGGTGCCACTCATCCAGGTTCTAGGGTGAACGTGTCCATTCATCGACGGTGCAGCGCCTTTCGAGCCAGGCGAGGAGGCAGGGGCCTTCTTCGACGATGGATCTGGATGGTGGTGTTTTCGTCAGGTCCCAGGTGTTGTGGCAACGGTTGCCCTTTCGGTCATCTAATCTTCCTCTCCTTCGCCGGCATTTCCCTTCTCCTAGGCTTCGCGCGAGCAAGAGGCCTTGTCATCTTCAAGCTAGGTGCCTCTTGTTGATCTTGTTATAGTTTGTTGTATGTCTGGCATGTGAGCTGCTCCCGGCGCCATTGTATCTTGCCATTTTTTCTCTTGTTTCTATTTGGTTTGTTTCCAGGTTGTAATCCAGAGTTTGTAATCCTAGCCGGTTGATGGCCTTGTTAATTCAAAGTCGGGCTCTTCGCGAGCCTTCGTTCTAAAACAACTGCACAGGAATACACAGCACAAAGATATATACAACAGGTACAGGTATTGAGAAAACACACATTGCCGCTTTCCAGGAAATACATCGTTTATAAGAAGAATTACTACCTGCAAGCGTTAAACAAAGGGGAAATTTGAATCCATTGTACATGCATGACACCTACCCCATTGCAACAAACTGTTGCACAATTGCAATGAACTATACAAAGATTGTGTAGCAATATTGCAATCCAAAAAATGACGGCTCAATAAGGTAAATGAAATCTTATTGCGCAGAAAAGTGAATTGTAGGAAGTTGTCATTAGTTACACCATGGCGAGTTGATGACAAACAACATAGAAAGTGCTTGAAGAATGACAGTTAAAAAAACGAGACTGAGGTCACTACAGTTAATCTTTACCTAATAATAAAGCACCTCCTGCTTCTGGTCATACGTTGTTGGTATTTTTGTAGAAAAGTCCCTGTGTTTTTTTATATTCAACCTGCAGTCCTATTTTAAGTGGCAAAACGAAAAGTTTTTTGGATTTTACACAAAACCCCCTGCACTTTTGGGTAATCAACCCGCAGTTCACTTTTAAGTGACAAATTGAATCGTTTTTTGCGTTTGTACTGAAAATATCATGTCTTTTATGCTAATTAACCTGTAGTCTACGTAGAACAAATGTTTTTTTTGAAATATCCATATCTTTTAAACCATAACTCCAATTTTAATATGTTATATATGAAATTTGACTAAAAATGTGTAGAATCCGAATATGATGTTATTTTTATCTCTTAACCATTTTTAAAATGCTATTTAGAGTGCAACCTTAATCAATGGCGCACAAACAAATTACAGACAAAATAAATGTAGCAAGAGAAAAACCTCATCTTATGCCACGAGAGAGACGGCTTACGATTGACCACATTCAAGCGTGTTGTGGTTCTGTAAGAACTATGATCATCATATGCGAGAATCCGATGACGGACAAATGGCAACAAGATGGGATGTCATGTTGAAATAAAGAACATGGATCTATTGGTTTCTTGACTCATGATTATTTGGTTCACGGGCATGTGGTATCTTTTTCTCCCGTTGCAACGCACGAGCTCTTTTGCTATAGTAGTAGATATGTTGACTGCAGTCTATGCGACTCCATTATTCTCTTGCAATGATATCAACATGGAATTATGGTGTAACCAGGACTTCCAACTAAGTAGAAAGGATTATACTTACCAAGTAAGATAAGACATACATACCTAGTAGCATTAATGGGAGTACAACAATGATAAGGGTGTGCATATACTCCTTTATGCAAGGCTTAAACAAGAAGAAAGCAATATTAATAAGGTTAAAACCCAAGAAAAGAACAATAGTCCACCAAAAGCAAATCATCCAATCGCTTCAGCAACATCAACATATATAAGCTCAGCAACCACTATGAGTTATCATATCACTAAAAATCTTGTCAGAAGTGCTATTGTATCAACATATGCTAGCTTCTAAAGCAGAGAATTGACCTTCAACATTTTCGCTTCAAGCTCTCACGGTTGGATTTCGGGAATTTTACCTGCACAAGCAGCAGCATAAGCGTCTGCGAGCCCTAGAACACGCTCACTATAACGGTCAATGTATTTCCCTACAAATTTCTTCTCTGTGTAAGCAAACACAATGTACAAGTCAATGTCTTTCTTCACTAGATCCTTTACCTCCAGAACTTCTATGACATAGTGTCGGGGCATTACACGCTTCTCCAAGTCATATGCGAGAATTGCCAGCCCGTGTGCGGTGTATGAAGGCTCCAACCCAAATTCCATCCTC
Source organism: Triticum aestivum (assembly GCF_018294505.1). Taxonomy (NCBI): domain Eukaryota; kingdom Viridiplantae; phylum Streptophyta; class Magnoliopsida; order Poales; family Poaceae; genus Triticum; species Triticum aestivum. The sequence goes on from NC_057811.1 coordinate 412,176,540, forward strand.
AGGAACTCCAACTTGTGGCTCAGCCTCCTCTCTGACATAAGTAGAATGCTTGGCAACTTGCACACCGCCAGCACAGCTTCGGAGCGGCCAAGAGCCCTCTTCAAGCAGGCCATTTTTGAAGTAATATTCTCGGGCCTGATGTTGCAGACGGTCTCCAAAGCATTCTTGAACATCCCTGAATAACGCCTCATGCCGAGCTTCTCTACATGGGTCACCATTTCTTTCACATGGTCTGGTGCTACTTGTGAGCTGCGTTGGGATTTCCTCGAAGAGGAGAGGATGATGCAGTATAGTAGAGATAAGTATTTCCCTTAGTTATGAAACCAAGGTTATCAATCTAGTAGGAGAACCAAGCAACACTATGTAAACAACACCTGCACACAAACAACAAATACTTGCAACCCAATGCATAGAGGGGTTGTAAATCCCTCAACGGTTATGAGCAAGATTAAATTGTATAGGTTTTGATCGATCTATCTGAAAAAATACAAAATAAGATAAATAAAATAATTGCAGCAAGATATTTTGGTTTTAAGATGTGATAGAAAATAGAATCGGGAGCCATGATTTTCACTAGAGGCTTCTCTCACAAAAATAGCATACAATGGATAGACAAATTACTATTGGGCAAATGACCGAAAAGCAAATAATTATGACGATATCCAAGGCAATGATCGTGTATATAGGCATCACGTCCAAGATTAGTAGACCGAAATGATTCTACATCTAGTATTATTGCTCCACACATCAACCGCTATCCAGCATGCATCTAGCGTATAAAGTTCATGAAAAACGAGGTAATGTGTTAAGCAACATGACATGATGTGGACAAGATAAACTTATGTATGAATAAACCCCATCTTGTTACCCTTAATAGCAACGATACATGCGTGTCATGTCCCTTTCTGTCACTGGGATTGAGCACCGCAAGATCGAACCCATCACAAAGCACCTCTTCCATGGCAAGATAAATCAATCTAATTGGCCAAACCAAACCAATAAATCAAAGAAGAAACGCCGGGCTATAACAATCACGCATAAAAAAGTTCAGAGAAAACTCAAATAATATTCATGGGTAGATCTGATCATAAACTCACAATTCATTGGATCCCAACAAACACACCGCAAAAAGTCATTACATCAAATAGATCTCCAAGAACACTGAGGAGAACATTGTATTGAAGATCAAAAAGAGAGAAGAAGCTATCTAGCTACTAACTATGGACCCATAGGTCCATGGTAAACTACTCACGCATCATCGGAGGGGCAGCAAGGATGATGAAGAACCCCTCTGTGATCGTTTCCCCCTCCGACAGGGTGCCGAAAAAGGCCCCTAGATGGGATCTCGTGGTTCTGGAACTTGCGGCGGTGGAAAAAGTATTTCGTGGACTCCCTGGTAGATTTTCTAATTTTAGAGTAGTTATAGAGGCGGAGTTAGGTCAAACGGAGGCTTGTGGGGCCCACTAGGTACCAGGGCGTGCCAGAGGTCCCTGGCGCGCCCTGGTGCCTAGTGGGCCACTCCTTCGTCTTCTCGTTCCCTCCCAGAGTTTCCAGGGTCTCTTATTGCCAGAAAAAATGTTTCATGGCATTTGGACTTCGTTTGGTACTGATATTCTGCAAAGTCAAAAACAAGCAAAAAACAGCAACTGACACTGGGCACTAAGTTAATAGGTTAGTCCCAAAAAATGATATAAAGTTGCTTGTAAATGTATATAAAACATCCAAGATTGATAATATAATAGCATGGAATAATAAAAAAATTATAGATACGTTGGAGACGTATCATCTGGCTCCATAATGAGCAGTCTGCCGGTGCCCCCATGGAGCTTAGCAATTTCACACACTTAGGCTGCACTCCTGCAAGGACTCAATATTGGGCTTGACCACCTTCTCTAAGTTGTGGTTGAGGAGATAGTGCTTCCTCTTGAGGGCGGGTTCTACCTTGTCATAGGAGCAAAACAAGGAGATCAAGAATTTGAGGATGGGGATTTGGGCGGGTTGGAGAAAGATAACCGGGAGGAGGGCAACAAGGCGGGAGATCTGGGAAGTGGAGTGGCCGATGTCCCGGAGCTGCGCGACATGGGGTGGCTAGGGTTTTGTCCACACTGGAGCAGAGGAACCGCGGATCCATGGCAACCGTCGCCGCAATGTTAGATTTGGTGAGGCTCGCGTTTGCGAGGAATGCGCAGACGGTGTTGGGCTGGCGGTGAAGGAAATATGCCCTAGAGGCAATAATAAAGTTATTATTTATTTCCTTATATCATGATAAATGTTTATTATTCATGCTAGAATTGTATTAACTGGAAATGTAATACTTGTGTGAATACATAGACAAACAGAGTGTCACTAGTATGCCTCTACTTGACTAGCTCGTTGATCAAAGATGGTTATGTTTCCTAGCCATAGACATGAGTTGTCATTTGATTAACGGGATCACATCATTAGGAGAATGATGTGATTGACTTGACCCATTCCGTTAGCTTAGCACTCGATCGTTTAGTATGTTGCTATTGCTTTTTTCATGACTTATACATGTTCCTATGACTATGAGATTATGCAACTCCCATTTACCGGAGGAACACTTTGTGTGCTACCAAACGTCACAACGTAACTGGGTGATTATAAAGGTGCTCTACAGGTGTCTCCAAAGGTACTTGTTGGGTTGGCGTATTTCGAGATTAGGATTTGTCACTCCGATTGTTGGAGAGGTATCTCTGGGCCCTCTCGGTAATGCACATCACTTAAGCCTTGCAAGCATTGCAACTAATGAGTTACTTGTGGGATGATGTATTACGGAACGAGTAAAGTGACTTGCCGGTAACGAGATTGAACTAGGTATTGAGATACCGACGATCGAATCTCGGGCAAGTAACATACCGATGACAAAGGGAACAACGTATGTTGTTATGCGGTCTGACCGATAAAGGTCTTCGTAGAATATGTGGGAGCCAATATGAGCATCCAGGTTCTGCTATTGGTTATTGACCGGAGACGTGTCTCGGTCATGTCTACATAGTTCTCGAACCCGTAGGGTCCGCACGCTTAACGTTTCGATGACAGTTATATTATGAGTTTATATGTTTTGATGTACCGAAGGTTGTTCAGAGTCCCGGATGTGATCACGGACATGACGAGGAGTCTCGAAATGGTCGAGACATGAAGATTGATATATTGGATGACTATATTCGGACACCGGAATGGTTCCGGGGGTTATCAGATATATACCGGAGTACCGGGGGGTTACCGGAACCCCCCGGAGGCTATTGGGCCTCATGGGCCCAATTGGTGGAAGAGGAGAGGCGGCCAAGGGGTAGCCGCGCGCCCCTCCCCCCAAGTCCGGATTAGACAAGGAGGGGGGCGGCGCCCCCCCCCTTCCTTTCCCCCTCTCTCCTTCCCTCTCCTCTCCTAGTCCAACAAGGAAGGGAGGGAGTCCTACTCCCGGTGGGAGTAGGACTCCTCCTGGCGCGCCTCCTCCTGCCCGACCGCACCTCCCCCCCATTGCTCCTTTATATACGGGGGCAGGGGGCACCCTAGACACAACAATTGATCGTTTGATCTTTTAGCCATGTGCGGTGCCCCCCTCCACCATAGTCCACCTCGATAATACTGTAGCGGTGCTTAGGCGAAGCCCTGCGTCGGTAGATCATCATCATCGTCACCACTCCGTCATGCTGAAGAAACTCTCCCTCAACACTCGGCTGGATTGGAGTTCGAGGGACGTCATCGGGCTGAACGTGTGCTGAACTCGGAGGTGCCGTGCATTCGGTACTTGATCGGTCGGATCGTGAAGACGTACGACTACATCAACCGCGTTGTGCTAACGCTTCCGCTTTCGGTTTACGAGGGTACGTGGACAACACTCTCCCCTCTCGTTGCTATGCATCACCATGATCTTACGTGTGTGTAGGAATTTTTTTGAAATTACTACGTTCCCCAACAGTGGCATCCGAGCCTAGTTTTATGCGTTGATGTTATATGCACGAGTAGAACACAAGTGAGTTGTGGGCGATATAAGTCATACTGCTTACCAGCATGTCATACTTTGGTTTGGCGGTATTGTTGGATGAAGCGGCCCGGACTGACATTACGCGTACGCTTACGCGAGACTGGTTCTACCGACGTGCTTTGCACACAGGTGGCTGGCGGGTGTCAGTTTCTCCAACTTTAGTTGAACCGAGTGTGGCTACGCCCGGTCCTTGCGAAGGTTAAAACAGCACCAACTTGACAAACTATCGTTGTGGTTTTGATGCGTAGGTAAGAATGGTTCTTGCTAAGCCCGTAGCAGCCACGTAAAATTTGCAACAACAAAGTAGAGGACGTCTAACTTGTTTTTGCATGGCATGTTGTGATGTGATATGGTCAAGACATGATGCTAAATTTTATTGTATGAGATGATCATGTTTTGTAATCGAGTTATCGGCAACTGGCAGGAGCCATATGGTTGTCGCTTTATTGTATGCAATGCAATCGCCCTGTAATGCTTTACTTTATCACTAAGCGGTAGCGATAGTCGTAGAAGCATAAGATTGGCGAGACGACAATGATACTATGATGAAGATCAAGGTGTCGCGCCGGTGACGATGGTGATCATGACGGTGCTTCGGAGATGGAGATCACAAGCACAAGATGATGATGGCCATATCATATCACTTATATTGATTGCATGTGATGTTTATCTTTTATGCATCTTATCTTGCTTTGATTGACGGTAGCATTATAAGATGATCCCTCACTAAATTATCAAAGTATAAGTGTTCTCCCTGAGTACGCACCATTGCGAAAGTTCTTCGTGCTGAGACACCACGTGATGATCGGTTGTGATAGGCTCTACGTTCAAATACAACGGGTGCAAAACAGTTGCACATGCGAAATACTCAGGTTAAGCTTGAAGAGCCTAGCATATAACATATATGGCCTCGGAACACGGAGACCGAAAGGTCGAGCGTGAATCATATAGTAGATATGATCAACATAATGATGTTCACCGTTGAAATTACTCCATCTCACGTGATGATCGGACATGGTTTAGTTGATATGGATCACGTGATCACTTAGAGGATTAGAGGGATGTCTATCTAAGTGGGAGTTCTTAAGTAATATGATTAACTGAACTTAAATTTATCATGAACTTAGTACCTGATAGTATCTTGCTTGTCTATGTTGATTGTAGATAGATGGCCCGTGCTGTTGTTCCGTTGAATTTTAATGCGTTCCTTGAGAAAGCAAAGTTGAAAGATGATGGTAGCAATTACACGGACTGGGTCCGTAACTTGAGGATTATCCTCATTGTTGCACAGAAGAATTACATCCTGGAAGCACCGCTAGGTGTACCACCTGCGCCAGCAACTGCAGACATTGTGAATGCCTGGCAGTCACGTGTTGATGACTACTCGATAGTTCAGTGTGCCATGCTTTACGGCTTAGAACCGGGACTTCAACGATGTTTTGAACGTCATGGAGCATATGAGATGTTCCAAGAGTTGAAGTTAATATTTCAAGCAAATGCCCGGATTGAGAGATATGAAGTCTCCAATAAGTTCTACAACTGCAAGATGGAGGAGAATAGTTCTGTGAGTGAGCATATACTCAAGATGTCTGGGTACTGCAATCACTTGATTCAACTGGGAGTTAATCTTTCGGATGATAGCGTCATTGACAGAATTCTCCAATCACTGCCACCAAGCTACAAGAGCTTCGTGATGAACTATAACATGCAAGGGATGGATAAGACGATTCCTGAGCTCTTCGCAATGCTAAAGGCTGCGGAGGTAGAAATCAAAAAGGAGCATCAAGTATTGATGGTCAATAAGACCACTAGTTTCAAGAAAAAGGGCAAAGGGAAGAAGAAGGGGAACTTCAAGAAGAACAGCAAGCAAGTTGCTGTTCAGGAGAAGAAACCCAAGTTTGGACCGAAGCCTGAGACTGAGTGCTTCTACTGCAAGCAGACTGGTCACTGGAAGCGGAACTGCCCCAAGTATTTGGCGGATAAGAAGGATGGCAAGGTGAACAAAGGTATATGTGATATACATGTTATTGATGTGCACCTTACTAATGCTCACAGTAACACCTGGGTATTTGATACTGGTTCTGTTGCTAATATTTGCAACTCGAAACAGGGGCTACGGATTAAGCGAAGATTGGCTAAGGACGAGGTGACGATGCGCGTGGGAAATGGTTCCAAAGTCGATGTAATCGCGGTCGGCACGCTACCTCTACATCTACCTTCGGGATTAGTTTTAGACCTAAATAATTGTTATTTGGTGCCAGCATTAAGCATGCACAATATATCTGGATCTTGTTTGATGCGAGACGGTTATTCATTTAAATCAGAGAATAATGGTTGTTCTATTTATATGAATAATATCTTTTATGGTCATGCGCCCTTGAAGAGTGGTCTATTTTTGTTGAATCTCGATAGTAGTGATACACATATTCATAGTATTGAAGCCAAAAGATGCAGAGTTGATAATGATAGTGCAACTTATTTGTGGCACTGCTGTTTAGGTCATATCGGTGTAAAGCGCATGAAGAAACTCCATACTGATGGACTTTTGGAACCACTTGATTATGAATCACTTGGTACTTGCGAACCGTGCCTCATGGGCAAGATGACTAAAACACCGTTCTCCGGAACTATGGAGAGAGCAACAGATTTGTTGGAAATCATACATACAGATGTATGTGGTCCGATGAATGTTGAGGCTCGTGGCGGATATCGTTATTTTCTCACCTTCATAGATGATTTAAGCAGATATGGGTATATCTACTTAATGAAACATAAGTCTGAAACATTTGAAAAGTTCAAAGAATTTTAGAGTGAAGTTGAAAATCATCGTAACAAGAAAATAAAGTTTCTACGATCTAATCATGGAGGAGAATATTGGAGTTATGAGTTTGGTCTTCATTTGAAACAATGTGGAATAGTTTCGCAACTCACGCCACCCGGAACACCACAGCGTAATGGTGTGTCCGAACGTCGTAATCGTACTCTACTAGATATGGTGCGATCTATGATGTCTCTTACTGATTTACCACTATCGTTTTGGGGTTATCCTTTAGAGACGGCCGCATTCACGTTAAATAGGGCACCATCAAAATCCATTGAGACGACGCCTTATGAACTGTGGTTTGGCAAGAAACCAAAGTTGTCATTTCTTAAAGTTTGGGGCTGCGATGCTTATGTGAAAAAACTTCAACCCGATAAGCTCGAACCCAAATCGGAGAAATGTGTCTTCATAGGATACCCAAAGGAGACTGTTGGGTACACCTTCTATCACAGATCCGAAGGCAAGACTTTTGTTGCTAAATTCGGAATCTTTCTAAAGGAGTTTCTCTCGAAAGAAGTGAGTGGGAGGAAAGTAGAACTTGATGAGGTAATTGTACCTGCTCCCTTATTGGAAAGTAGTTCATCGCAGAAACCGGTTTCCGCGATGCCTACACCAATTAGTGAGGAAGTTAATGATGATGATCATGGAACTTCAGATCAAGTTGTTACTGAACCTCGTAGGTCAACCAGAGTAAGATCCGCACCAGAGTGGTACGGTAATCCTGTTCTGGAGGTTCTGTTACTAGACCATGACGAACCTACAAACTATGAAGCGATGGTGAGCCCAGATTCCGCAAAATGGCTTGAGGCCATGAAATCTAAGATGGGATCCATGTATGAGAACAAAGTGTGGACTTTGGTTGACTTGCCCGATGATCGGCAAGCCATTGAGAATAAATGGATCTTCAAGAAGAAGACTGACGCTGACGATAATGTTACTGTCTATAAAGCTCGACTTGTTGCAAAAGGTTTTCGACAAGTTCAAGGGATTGACTACAATGAGACCTTCTCACCCATAGCGATGCTTAAGTCTGTCCGAATCATGTTAGCAATTGCCGCATTTTATGATTATGAAATTTGGCAAATGGATGTCAAAACTGCATTCCTGAATGGATTTCTGGAAGAAGAGTTGTATATGATGCAACCGGAAGGTTTTGTCGATCCAAAGGGAGCTAACAAAGTGTGCAAGCTCCAGCGATCCATTTATGGACTGGTGCAAGCATCTCGGAGTTGGAATAGACGCTTTGATAGTGTGATCAAAGCATTTGGTTTTGTACAGACTTTTGGAGAAGCCTGTATTTACAAGAAAGTGAGTGGGAGCTCTGTAGCATTTCTAATATTATATGTGGATGACATATTGCTGATTGGAAATGATATAGAATTTCTGAATAACATAAAGGGATACTTGAATAAGAGTTTTTCAATGAAAGACCTCGGTGAAGCTACGTATATATTGGGCATCAAGATCTATAGAGATAGATCAAGACGCTTAATTGGACTTTCATAAAGCACATACCTCGACAAAGTTTTGAAGAAGTTCAAAATGGATCAAGCAAAGAAAGGGTTCTTGCCTGTGTTACAAGGTGTGAAGTTGAGTAAGACTCAATGCCCGACCACTGCAGAAGATAGAGAGAAAATGAAAGATGTTCCCTATGCTTCAGCCATAGGCTCTATCATGTATGCAATGTTGTGTACCAGACCTGATGTGTGCCTTGCTATAAGTCTAGCAGGGAGGTACCAAAGTAATCCAGGAGTGGATCACTGGACAGCAGTCAAGAACATCCTGAAATACCTGAAAAGGACTAAGGATATGTTTCTCGTTTATGGCCGTGACAAAGAGCTCATCGTAAATGGTTACGTTGATGCAAGCTTTGACACTGATCCGGACGATTCTAAATCGCAAACCGGATACGTGTTTACATTGAACGGTGGAGCTGTCAGTTGGCGCAGTTCTAAACAAAGCGTTGTGGCAGGATCTACGTGTGAAGCGGAATACATAGCTGCTTCGGAAGCAGCAAATGAAGGAGTCTGGATGAAGGAGTTCATATCCGACCTAGGTGTCATACCTAGTGCATCGGGTCCAATGAAAATCTTTTGTGACAATACTGGTGCAATTGCCTTGGCGAAGGAATCCAGATTTCACAAGAGAACCAAGCACATCAAGAGACGCTTCAATTCCATCCGGGATTTAGTCCAGGTGGGAGACATAGAAATTAGCAAGATACATACGGATCTAAATGTTGCAGACCCGTTGACTAAGACTCTTTCACGAGCAAAACATGATCAACACCAAGGCTCCATGGGTGTTAGAAACATTACTGTGTAATCTAGATTATTGACTCTAGTGCAAGCGGGGAGGAAGAGGTGTCACGGGAGGGAGGGAGGCGCCAGGGCTTGGGGTGCTGCTCCCATGCGCCTCCCCACTATATATAGGGGTGGAGGGGGCTGGTTTCTTGCCCTCCAAGTCCATTGGGGCGTTGGCAAAGGTGGGGGAAAGAAATCCCATCATTTCCCTTCCCCACCGATTGTTATCCACCTTTTTTAGGGATCTTGATCTTATCCCTTCGGGATATGATCTTATTCCTTCTAAGGTGGGATCTTGGTGCGCCTTGACCAGGGGTGTGGGGCCTTGCCCCCACTACCCACGTTCATGTGGGTCCCCCCATGCAGGTGGGCCCCACTTCGGAACCTTCTAGAACCTTCCCGGTACAATACCGAAAAATCCCGAACATTTTCCCGTGGCCAAAATAGGACTTCCCATATATAAATCTTTACCTCCGGACCATTCCGGAACTCCTCGTGACGTTCGGAATCTCATCCGGGACTCCGAAAAACTTTCGGTTAACCGCATACTAATATCTCTACAACTCTAGCGTCACCGAACCTTAAGTGTGTAGACCCTATGGGTTCGGGAGACATGTAGACATGACCGAGACATTTCTCCGGTCAATAACCAACAGCGGGATCTGGATACCCATGTTGGCTCCCACATGCTCCACGATGATCTCATCGGATGAACCATGATGTCGAGGATTCAATCAATCCCGTATACAATTCCCTTTGTCAATCGGTACGTTACTTGCCCGAGATTCGATCGTCGGTATCCCAATACCTTGTTCAATCTCGTTACCGGCAAGTCATTTTACTCGTACCGTAATGCATGATCCCGTGACCAAACACTTGGTCACATTGAGCTCATTTTGATGATGCATTACCGAGTGGGCCCAGAGATACCTCTCCGTCATACGGAGTGACAAATCCCAGTCTCAATTCGTGCCAACCCAACAGACACTTTCAGAGATACCCGTAGTGCACCTTTATAGCCACCTAGTTACGTTGTGATGTTTTGCACACCCAAAGCACTCCTATGGTATCCGGGAGTTGCACAATCTCATGGTCTAAGGAAATGATACTTGACATTTGGAAAAGCTGTAGCAAACGAACTACACGATCTTGTGCTATGCTTAGGATTGGGTCTTGTCCATCACATCACTCTCCTAATGATGTGATCCCGTTATCAATGACATCCAATGTCCATAGTCAGGAAACCATGACTATATGTTGATCAACGAGCTAGTCAACTAGAGGCTCACTAGGGACATGTTGTGGTCTATGTATTCACACATGTATTACGGTTTCCAGTTAATACAATTATAGCATGAACAACAGACAATCGTCATGAACAAGGAAATACAATAATAACCATTTTATTATTGCCTCTAGGGCATGTTTCCAACAGTTTCCCACTTGCACTAGTGTCAATATCTAGTTCACACCACTATGTGATTGTAATGAATCCAACACCCATGGGGTTTGTTCATATCTCGCTTGTGAGAGAGGTTATTAGTCAACGGGTCTGAACCTTTCAGATCCGTGTGTGCTTCACAAATCTCTATGTCATCTTGTAGATGTACCTACCACGCGCTACTTGGAGCTATTCCAAATAACTGCTCTACTATACGAATCCGGTTTACTACTCAGAGTCATCCGGATTAGTGTCAAAGTTTGCATCGACGTAACCCTTTACGACGAACTCTTTTACCACCTCCATAATCGAGAAAATTCCTTAGTCCACTAGATAATAAGGATAAGTTCGACTGCTGTCATGTGATCCATTCCTGGATCACTCTTGTACCCCTTGACTAATTCATGGCAAGGCACACTTCAGGTGCGGTACACAGCATAGCATACTGTAGAGCCTACGTCTAAAGCATAGGGGACGACCTTCGTCCTTGCTCTCTCTTCTGCCGTGGTCAGGTCTTGAGTCTCACTCAATACTCACACCTGGTAAGACAGCCAAGAACTCCTTCTTTTTGCTGATCTAGTTTGAAGTCCTTCAAAATCCTGTCACGGTATGCATTCATTTGAAAGTACTATTAAGCGTTTTGATCTATCCTTATAGATCTTGATGCTCAATGTTCAAGTAGCTTAATCCAGGTTTTCCATTGAAAAACACTTTTCAAATAACCCTGGATGCTTTCCAGAAATTCTACATCATTTTCGATCAACAACATATACTCATCAAAAATTCTATAGTACTCCCACTCACTTCTTTGGAAATACAAGTTTCTCATAAACTTTGTAAAAACCCAAAATCTTTGATCATCTCATCAAAGCGTACATTCCAACTCCGAGATGCTTACTCCAATCCTTAGAAGGATTGCTGGAGCTTTGCATACTTGTTAGCATCTTTCAGGATTGACAAAACCTTCTGGTTGTATCACATACAACCTTTCCTCAAGAAAATCGTCGAGGAAACAATGTTTTGACATCCTATCTGCAAGATTTCATAAATAATGCAGTAACTGCTAAATATAATTCCAACAGACTCTTAGCATCGCTACGAGTGAGAAAGTCTCATCGCAGTCAACTCCTTGAACTTGCCGGAAAACATCTTAATGACAAGTCGAGCTTTCTTAATGGTGGCACTTACCATCATTGTCTGTCTTCCTTTTAAAATCCATCTGCACCCAACAGCCTTACGTCCATCAAGTAGTTCTTCCAAAGTCTACACTTTGTTTTTATACATGGATCCTCTCTCGGATTTTATGGCCTCGAGCCATTCGTCGGAATCCGGGCCCACCATCGCTTCTCCACAGATCATAGGTTCATCGTTGTCCAATAACATGACTTCCAAGACAGGATTACGTACCACTCTGAAGTAGTACGCATCCTTGTCGTCCTATGAGGTTTGGTAGTGACTTGATCTGAAGTTTCATGATCACTATCATAAGCTTCCACTTCAATTGGTGTAGGTGCCACAGGAACAACTTCTTGTGCCCTGCTACACATTAGTTGAAGTGACGGTTCAATGACCTCATCAAGTCTCCACCATCCTCCCACTTAATTCTTTCGAGAGAAACTTTTCCTCGAGAAAGGACCCGTTTCTAGAAACAATCACTTTTGCTTCCAGATCTGAAATAGGAGGTATACCCAACTGTTTTGGGTATTCTAAGAAGATGCATTTATCCGCTTTGGGTTCGAGCTTATTAGCCTGAAACTTTTCCACATAAGTGTCGCAGCCCCAAACTTTTAAGAAATGACAGCTTAGGTTTCTCTAAACCATAGTTCATACGGTGTCGTCTCAACGGAATTGCGTGGTGCCCTATTTAAAGTGAACGCGGTTGTCTCTAATGCCTAACCCATAAACGATAGTTGTAATTCGATAAGAGACATCATGGTATGCACCATATCCAATAGGGTGCAGTTATGATGTTCGAACACACCATCACAATATGGTGTTCCAGGCGGTATTAGTTGTGAAACAATTTCCACAATTTCTTAATTGTGTGCCAAACTCGTAACTCAGATATTCATCTCTATGATCATATCACAGACATTTTATCCTCTTGTCACGACGATCTTCAACTTCACTCTGAAATTACTTGAACCTTTCAATAATTCAGACTTGTGTTTCATCAAGTAAATATTCTCAGCATCTACTCAAATCATCTGTGAAGTAAGAACATAACGATATCCACTGCGTGCCTCAGCACTCATTGGACTGCACACATCAAATGTATTACTTCCAACAAGTTGCTCTCTTGTTCCATCTTACTGAAAACGAGGCCTTTTAGTCATCTTGCCCATGTGGTATGATTTGCATGTCTCAAGTGATTCAAAATCAAGTGAGTCCAAATGATCCATCTGCATGGACTTTCTTCATGCATATATACTAATAGACATGGTTCGCATGTCTCAGTCTTTTCAAAAACGAGTGAGTCCAAAGATCCATCAACATGGAGCTTCTTCATGCGTTTTATACCAATATGACTCAAGTGGCAGTGCCACAAGTATGTGGTACTATCATTACTATCTTATATCTTTTGGCATGAACATGTGTATCACTACGATCGAGATTCAATAAACCATTCATTTTAGGTGCAAGACCATTGAAGGTATTATTCAAATAGACAGAGTAACGTTTATTCTCCTTTAATGAATAACCGTATTGCTATAAACATGATCCAATCATGTCTATGCTCAACGCAAACACCAAATAACAATTATTTAGGTTTAACACCAATCTCGATGGTAGAGGGAGCATGCGATGCTTGATCACATCAACCTTGGAAACAGTTCCAACACATATCGTCATCTCACCTTTAGATAGTCTCTGTTTATTCCGTAGCCTTTTATTTCGAGTTACCAACACTTAGCAACCGAACCGGTATCTAATACCCTGGTGCTACTAGGAGTACTAGTAAAGTACACATTAATATAATGTCTATCCAATATACTTCTGTCGACCTTGCCTACCTTCTCATCTACCAAGTATCTAGGGTAGTTCTGCTTCAGTGACCGTTCCCCTCATTACAGAAGCATTTAGTCTCGGGTTTGGGTTCAACCTTGGGTTTCTTCACTAGAGCAGCAACTGATTTGCCGTTTCATGAAGTATCCCTTCTTTCCATTGCCCTTCTTGAAACTAGTGGTTTTACTAACCATCAACAATTGATGCTCCTACTTGATTTCTACTTTCGTGGTGTCAAACATCGCGAATAGCTCAAGGATCATCATATCTATCCCTGATTTGTTATAGTTCATCACGAAGCTCTAATAGCTTGGTGGCAGTGACTATGGAGAACCATCACTATCTCATCTGGAAGATTAACTCCCACTCGATTCAAGTGATTGTAGTACTCAGACAATCTGAGCACATGCTCAACGATTGAGCTTTTCTCCCTTAGTTTGCAGGCTTAAGAAACTTGTCAGAGGTCTCATACCTCTTGACGTGGGCACTAGACTGAAATCCCAATTTCAGTCTTTGGAACATCTCATATGTTCTGCGACGTTTCAAAACCGTCTTTGGTGCCACAATTTTAAACCGTTAGCATCACACACTGAACTATCACGTAGTCATCAAAACGTGTATGTCAGATGTTTCGCAACATCTACAGACGACGCTCGAGGTTCAGCACACCGAGCGGTGCATTAAGGACATAAGCCTTCTGTGCAGCAATGAGGACAATCCTCAGTTTACGGACCCAGTCCGCATAATTTCTACTATCAACTTTCAACTAAATTTTCTCTAGGAACATATCTTAGTAGAACTAAAGCGTAAGCTACGACATTATTTGCAAAGACCTTTTGACTATGTTCATGATAATTAAGTTCATCTGATTATTTAATGAACTCCCACTTAGATAGACATCCCTCTAGTCATCTAAGTGATACATGATCCGAATCGACTACGCCGTGTCCGATCATCACGTGAGACGGACTAGTCATCATCGGTGAACATCTCCATGTTGATCGTATCTACTATACTACTCATGTTCGACCTTTCGGTCTCTTGTGTTCCGAGGCCATGTTTGTACATGCTAGGCTCGTCAAGTCAACCTAAGTGTTTTGCTTGTGTTCCGAGGCCATGTCTGTACATGCTAGGCTGGTCAACACCCGCTGTATGCGAACGTTAGAATCTATCACACCCGATCATCACGTGGTGCTTCGAAACAACGAACCTTCGCAACGGTGCACAGTTAGGGGGAACACATCTCTTGAAATTTTAGTGAGGGATCATCTTATTTATGCTACCGTCGTTCTAAGCAAATAAGATGTAAACATGACAAACATCACATGCAAATCATAAAGTGACATGATATGGCCAATATCATCTTGCGCCTTTGATCTCCATCTTCGAGGCGCGGCATGATCACCTTCGTCACCGGCATGACACCATGATCTCCATCATCGTGTCTTCATGAAGTTGTCTCGCCAACTATTACTTCTACTACTATGGCTAACGGTTAGCAATAAAGTAAAGTAATTACATGGCGTTTTCATTGACACGCAGGTCATACAATAAATTAAGACAACTCCTATGGCTCCTATCGGTTGTCATACTCATCGACATGCAAGTCGTGATTCCTATTACAAGAACATGATCAATCTCATACATCACATATATAATTCATCACATCCTTTTGGCCATATCACATCACATAGCATACCCTGCAAAAACAAGTTAGACGTCCTCTAATTGTTGTTGCATGTTTTACGTGGCTGCTATGGGTTTCTAGCAAGAACGTTTCTTACCTACGCAAAAGCCACAATGGTGATATGCCAATTTCTATTTACCCTTCATAAGGACCCTTTTCATCGAATCCGATCCAACTAAAGTGGGAGAGACAGACACCCGCTAGCCACCTTCTGCATCAAGTGCATGTCAGTCGGTGGAACCTGTCTCACGTAAGAGTACGTGTAAGGTCGTTCCGGGCCGCTTCATCCCACAATGCCGCTGAATCAAGATAAGACTAGTAACGGTAAGCAAATTGAACAAATCATCGCCCACAACTACTTTGTGTTCTACTCGTGCATAGAATCTATGCATAGACCTGGCTCTGATACCACTGTTGGGGAACGTAGCAGAAATTGAAAATTTTCCGACGTGTCACCAAGATCAATCTAGGAGATGCTAGCAACGAGAGGGGAGGAGTGCATCTACATACCCTTGTAGATCGCGAGCGGAAGCGTTCAAGAGAACGGGGTTGATGGAGTCGTACTCGTCGTGATCCAAATCACCGATGATCCTAGCGCCGAACGGACGGCACCTCCGCTTTCAACACAGGTACGGAGCGGGGACGTCTCCTCCTTCTTGATCCAGCAAGGGGGGAGGAGAAGTTGATGGAGATCCAGCAGCACGACGGCGTGGTGGTGTTCCCATGCGCCAGGGCTTGGGGTGTCACGGGAGGGAGGGAGGCGCCAGGGCTTGGGGTGCTGCTCCCATGCGCCTCCCCACTATATATAGGGGTGGAGGGGGCTGGTTTCTTGCCCTCCAAGTCCATTGGGGCGTTGGCAAAGGTGGGGGAAAGAAATCCCATCATTTCCCTTCCCCACCGATTGTTATCCCCCTTTTTTAGGGATCTTGATCTTATCCCTTCGGGATATGATCTTATTCCTTCTAAGGTGGGATCTTGGTGCGCCTTGACCAGGGGTGTGGGGCCTTGCCCCCACTACCCACGTTCATGTGGGTCCCCCCATGCAGGTGGGCCCCACTTCGGAACCTTCTAGAACCTTCCCGGTACAATACCGAAAAATCCCGAACATTTCCCGGTGGCCAAAATAGGACTTCCCATATATAAATCTTTACCTCCGGACCATTCCGGAACTCCTCATGACGTCCGGGATCTCATCCGGGACTCCGAAAAACTTTCGGTTAACCGCATACTAATATCTCTACAACTCTAGCGTCACTGAACCTTAAGTGTGTAGACCCTACGGGTTCGGGAGACATGTAGACATGACCGAGACATTTCTCCGGTCAATAACCAACAGCGGGATCTGGATACCCATGTTGGCTCCCACATGCTCCACGATGATCTCATCGGATGAACCACGATGTCGAGGATTCAATCAATCCCGTATACAATTCCCTTTGTCAATCGGTACGTTACTTGCCCGAGATTCGATCGTCGGTATCCCAATACCTTGTTCAATCTCGTTACCGGCAAGTCATTTACTCGTACCGTAATGCATGATCCCGTGACCAAACACTTGGTCACATTGAGCTCATTATGATGTTGCATTACCGAGTGGGCCCAGAGATACCTCTCCGTCATACGGAGTGACAAATCCCAGTCTCGATTCGTGCCAACCCAACAGACACTTTTGGAGATACCCGTAGTGCACCTTTATAGCCACCCAGTTACGTTGTGATGTTTGGCACACCCAAAGCACTCCTATGGTATCCGGGAGTTGCACAATCTCATGGTCTAAGGAAATGATACTTGACATTTGGAAAAGCTCTAGCAAACGAACTACACGATCTTGTGCTATGCTTAGGATTGGGTCTTGTCCATCACATCATTCTCCTAATGATGTGATCCCGTTATCAATGACATCCAATGTCTATAGTCAGGAAACCATGACTATCTGTTGATCAACGAGCTAGTCAACTAGAGGCTCACTAGGGACATGTTGTGGTCTATGTATTCACACATGTATTAAGGTTTCCAGTTAATACAATTATAGCATGAACAATAGACAATTATCATGAACAAGGAAATACAATAATAACCATTTTATTATTGCCTCTAGGGCATATTTCCAACAGGGAGTCCTACTCCCGGTGGGAGTAGGACTCATCCTGGCGCGCCTCCTCCTGGCCGGCCGCACCTCCCCCCTTGCTCCTTTATATACGGGGGCAGGGGGGCACCCTAGACACAACAATTGATCGTTTGATCTTTTAGCCGTGTGCGGTGCCCCCTCCACCATAGTCCACCTCGATAATACTGTAGCGGTGCTTAGGCGAAGCCCTGCGTCGGTAGAACATCATCATCATCACCACGCCGTCGTGCTGACGAAACTCTCCTCAACACTCGGCTGGATCGGAGTTCGAGGGACGTCATCGGGCTGAACGTGTGCTGAACTCGGAGGTGCTGTGCGTTTGGTACTTGATCGGTCGGATCGTGAAGACGTACGACTACATCAACCGCGTTGTGCTAACGCTTCCGCTTTCGGTCTACGAGGGTACGTGGACAACACTCTCCCCTCTCGTTGCTATGCATCACCATGATCTTGCGTGTGCGGAGGAATTTTTTTGAAATTACTACGTTCCTAACAGGCGGGTGACTTGAGACATGAGAGGTATTTCGAATCCTTGAGGGCTTGGGCTGGATCGATACCAAAGGAGTCGATGAGGTAGTCCGCGGCCACGAATTGGGCTGAGGGTGTGGAGGTAGTGACGACGGTGGAGAGGAGACGAGTCCGGTGGAGGGAGGATTCGTGGAGGTGTGAGCTGGCGCGGAGGGCGAAATGGAGGTGATTTTGGAGGCGGAGCATCGCCGGCGGCACACTGGCGTGAGCACAGTCTGGGACTCGTCTGCTCACTGACAGTTAGTAACTTTGATGCCACCGGATCATATTAACTAATTTCAATTGTATTACTACGTCCGACTAATAAGCGTCGTAGTTTTGAACTATGAATTGGAGGGAGTGCAAATTTATCAATTATTTTTAAGATTATTACAAATTAAGTGATTTCCCACCCCTCCTCTTCTTCTTTTTGCTTCAAGCCGGGGCTGGGACGACAAGCGGCGAGCCGTTGTCGGCACTAGGAGCTGCGACCGGTGATTTGAGCTGCTGCAACTGGTCATCATTTTTGCTGGAGCCGCCGACACGAGAATTTCTACGATGGTCACATTTTTTTGGCTTGCAACCGAACACGGAGTTTGCTGGAACGGGCTACTTGGTGTGCTGGAAACGGCTGCGCGGCAAGCTGCAATCGCGATGACGACCTCGTCCGCGACCGGTGCTATGCGATAGTAGGGATGCTAGAACCGCGAGTTTGGGAGCTGCAATCGAGATCATGGTTCGGTGGAACGATGCCTATGGCTAGATGCGACGACCGCCACCACGGCGAGTTGCAATGATGGTTGTGTCGAGCTGGATTCTTGCACGCATGATGCCGCAACAATGTTTGTGCCATGTTGAAACCATGTCTGCATGATGATATAACAGTGACCGCGGCAAGCTGCAATGATGGTCGCGACGAGCTAGATTTTCTTGCACGCACAAACGGTGTGTATGGCGTGTTGGAACCGCGTCTGCATGATGCTGCAACAGTGACTGTGGCGAGATGGATTTCTTGCATGGGGGATGCTGCAATGATGTCTGTGGCGTGCTGGAACCGTGTCCACGTGATGCTACAATGGTGACCACAGGGAGCTGGAGTTGTGTCCGTGGGGAGTTGTCGGGCTGCCGCTAACGAGTTGGCCAGTGCTGCAGGAGAAGCATGCGGGGGAGATGGGGGAGGAGGTGCAGGAGAAGGAAATATGCCCTAGAGGCAATAATAAAGTTATTATTTATTTCCTCATATCATGATAAATGTTTATTATTC
This sequence comes from Triticum aestivum, assembly GCF_018294505.1. Lineage (NCBI taxonomy): Eukaryota > Viridiplantae > Streptophyta > Magnoliopsida > Poales > Poaceae > Triticum > Triticum aestivum. Next base: position 412,195,703 of record NC_057811.1, read on the forward strand.
ATGCTAGAATTGTATTAACCGGAAACATAATACATGTGTGAATACATAGACAAACATAGTGTCACTAGTATGCCTCTACTTGACTAGCTCGTTAATCGAAGATGGTTGAGTTTCCTAGCCATGGACATGAGTTGTCATTTGATTAACGGGATCACATCATTAGGAGAATGATGTGATTGACTTGACCCATTCCGTTAGCTTAGCACTTGACCGTTTAGTATGTTGCTATTGCTTTCTTCATGACTTATACATGTTCCTATGACTATGAGATTATGCAACTCCCGTTTACCGGAGGAACACTTTGTGTGCTACCAAACGTCACAACGTAACTGGGTGATTATAAAGGTGCTCTACAGGTGTCTCCGGAGGTACTTGTTGAGTTGGCGTATTTCGAGATTAGGATTTGTCACTTCGATTGTCGGAGAGGTATCTCTGGGCCCTCTTGGTAATGCACATCACTATAAGCCTTGCAAGCAATGTGACTAATGAGTTAGTTGCAGGATGATGCATTACGGAACGAGTAAAGAGACTTGCCGGTAACGAGATTGAACTAGGTATTGAGATACCGACGATCGAATCTCGGGCAAGTAACCTACCGATGACAAAGGGAACAACGTATGTTGTTATGCAGTTTGACCGATAAAGATCTTCGTAGAATATGTGGGAGCCAATATGAGTATCCAGGTTCCGCTATTGCTTATTGATCGGAGACGTGTCTCGGTCATGTCTACATAGTTCTCGAACCCGTAGGGTCCGCATGCTTAACGTTCGGTGACGATCGGTATTATGAGTTTATGTGATTTGATGTACCGAAAGTAGTTCGGAGTCCCAGATGAGATCGGGGACATGACGAGGAGTCTCGAAATGGTCGAGACGTAAAGATCGATATATTGGACGACTATATTCGGACATCGGAAAGGTTCCGAGTGATTCGGGTATTTTTCGGAGTACCGAGGAGTTACGGGAATATGGGGAAGAAGTATTGGGCCTTAATGGGCCTTAGTGGGAAAGGAGAGGCAGCAGCCAGGAGGTGGCGCGCGCCCCTCCCAAGCCCAGTCCGAATTGGACAAGGGGTTTGGGGCGCGGCCCCCCTCTCCCTTCCTTCTCCCCTCCCCTCCTTTACCCCCTTCTCCCAGTTGGACTAGGAAAGGAGGAAACCTACTCCTACTAGGAGTAGGAATCCTACTCCCTTGGCACGCCCCTCCTAGGGTCGGCCTCCTCCTCCCTTGCTCCTTTATATACAGGGCAGGGGGGCACCCCAAGACACAAGTTGATCTGTTGATCTCTCCCAGCCGTGTGCGGTGCCCCCCTCCACCATATTCCACCTCGGTCATATCGTAGCGGTGCTTAGGCGAAGCCCTGCATTGGTAGCAACATCATCACCATCATCACGCTGTCGTGCTGACGGAACTCTCCCGTAAAGCTCTGCTGGATCGGAGTTCGCGGGATGTCATCGAGCTGAACGTGTGCTGAACTCGGAGGTGCCGTGCGTTCGGTACTTGGATCGGTCGGATCGTGAAGACGTAGGACTACATCAACCGCGTTGTGCTAACGCTTCCGCTTTCGGTCTACGAGGGTACGTAGACAACACTCTCCCCTCTCGTTGCTATGCATCACCATGATCTTGCGTGTGCGTAGGATTTTTTTTGAAATTACTATGTTCCCCAACAATGGCATCCGAGCCTGGTTTTATGCGTAGATGTTATATGCACGAGTAGAACACAAGTGAGTTGTGGGCGATACAAGTCATACTGCTTACCAGCATGTCATACTTTGGTTCGGCGGTGCTGTTGGATCAAGCGGCCCGGACCGACATTACGCGTACGCTTACGCGAGACTGGTTCTACCGACGTGCTTTGCACATAGGTGGCTGGCGGGTGTCAGTTTCTCCAACTTTAGTTGAACCGAGTGTGGCTACGCCCGGTCCTTGAGAAGGTTAAAACAACACTAACTTGACGAACTATCGTTGTGGTTTTGATGCGTAGGTAAGAACGGTTCTTGCTCAGCCCGTAGCAGCCACGTAAAACTTGCAACAACAAAGTAGAGGACGTCTAACTTGTTTTTGCAGGGCATGTTGTGATGTGATATGGTCAAGGCATGATGCTATATTTTATTGTATGAGATGATCATGTTTTGTAACTGAGTTATCGGCAACTGGCATGAGCCATATGGTTGTCGCTTTATTATATGCAATGCAATCGCCCTGTAATTGCTTTACTTTATCACTAAGCGGTAGCGATAGTCGTAGAAGCAATAGTTGGCGAGACGACAACGATGCTACGATGGAGATCAAGGTGTCGCGCCGGTGACGATGGTGATCATGACGGTGCTTCGAAGATGGAGATCACAAGCACAAGATGATGATGGCCATATCATATCACTTATATTGATTGCATGTGATGTTTATTCTTTATGCATCTTATTTTGCTTTGATTGACAGTAGCATTATAAGATGATCTCTCACTAAATTTCAAGATAAAGTGTCCTCCCTGAGTATGCACCGTTGCCAAAGTTCATCGTGCCAAGACACCACGTGATGATCGGGTGTGATAAGTTCTACGTTCATCTACAACGGGTGCAAGCCAGTTTTGCACACGCAGAATACTCGGGTTAAACTTGACGAGCCTAGCATATGCAGATATGGTCTCAAAACACTGGAGACTGAAAGGTCGAGCATGAATCATATAGTAGATATGGTCAACATAGTGATGTTCACCATTGAAAACTACTCCATCTCACGTGATGATCGGACATGGTTTAGTTGATCTGGATCACGTGATCATTTAGATGACTAGAGGGATGTCTATCTAAGTGGGAGTTCTTAAGTAATATGATTAATTGAACTTTAATTTATCATGAACTTAGTCCTGGTAGTATTAGCATATCTATGTTGTAGATCAATAGCTCGCGTTTAGCTCCCCTGTTTTATTTTTGATATGTTCCTAGAGAAAACTAAGTTGAAAGATGTTAGTAGCAATGATGCGGATTGGATCCGTGATCTGAGAACTATCCTCATTGCTGCACAGAAGAATTATGTCCTTGATGCACCACTAGGTGACAGACCGCTTGCAGGAGAAAATGCAGACGTTATGAACGTTTGGCAAGCTCGATTTGATGACTACTTGATAGCTTAGTGCATCATGCTTTACGGCTTAGAATCGGGGCTTCAAATACGTTTTTGAAACACCACGGAGCATATGAGATGTTCCAAGAGTTGAAATTAGTATTTCAGACTCATGCCCATGTCGAAAGGTATGAGACCTTTGACAAGTACTTTGCCTACAAGATGGAGGAGAATAGCTCAGCTAGTGAGCATGTGCTCAGAATGTCTGAGTACTACAATCACATGAATCAAGTGGGAGTTAATCTTACAGATAAGATAGTGATTGACAGAGTTCTCTAGTCACTATCACCAAGTTACTAGAACTTCGTGATGAACTATAATATGCAAGGGATAACGGAAACGATTCCCAAGCTCTTCGTGATACTGAAATCGACGAAGGTAGAAATCAAGAAAAACATCAAGTGTTGATGGTTGACAAGACCACTAGTTTCAAGAGAAGGGCAAAGGGAAGAAGGGGAACTTCAAAAAGAACGGCAAGCAAGTTGTTGCTCCCGTGAAGAAGCCCAAAGCTAGACCCAAGCCTGAAACTGAGTGCTTCTACTGCAAAGGAAATGGTCACCGGAAGTGGAACTGCCCCTAGATACTTGGCGGATAAGAAGGATGGCAAAATGAACAAAGGTATATTTGATATACATGTTATTGATGTGTACTTTACTAGTGTTTATAGCAACCCCGCGGTATTTGATACTAGTTCAGTTGCTAAGAGTAGTAACTCGAAACGGGAGTTGCAGAATGAACAGAAACTAGTTAAGAGTGAAGTGACGATGTGTGTTGGAAGCAGTTCCAAGATTGATATGATCATCATCGCACACTCCCTATACTTTCGAGATTAGTGTTGAACCTAAATAAATGTCATTTGGTGTTTGCGTTGAGCATGAATATGATTTGATCATGTTTATTGCAATACGGTTATTCATTTAAATTAGAGAATAATTGTTGTTCTGTTTACATGAATAAAACCTTCTATGGTCATACACCCAATGAAAATGGTTTGTTAGATCTCGATTGTAGTGATACACATATTCATAATATTGAAGCCAAAAGATGCAAAGTTAATAATGATAGTGCAACTTATTTGTGGCACTGCCGTTTAGGTCATATTGGTGTAAAGCGCATGAAGAAACTCCATGTCGATGGGTTCTGGAATCACTTGATTATGAATCACTTGATGCTTGCGAACCATGCCTCATGGGCAAGATGACTAAGACTCCGTTCTCTGGAACAATGGAGCGAGCAACTGACTTATTGGAAATAATACATACTGATGTATGCGGTCCGATGAGTGTTGAGGCTCGCGGCGGGTATCGTTATTTTCTAACCTTCACAGATGATTCGAGCAGATATGGGTATATCTACTTGATGAAACATAAGTCTGAAACATTTGAAAAGTTCAAAGAATTTCAGAGTGAAGTGGAAAATCATCATAACAAGAAAATAAAGTTTCTATGATCTGATCGTGGAGACAAATATTTGAGTTACGAGTTTGGTCTTCAATTAAAACAATGTGGAATAGTTTCACAAATTCGTGCCACCTAGAACACCACAGCATAATGGTGTGTCCGAACGTCATAATCGTACTTTATTGGATATAGTGCAATCTATGATGTTTCTTACCGATTTACCACTCTAGTTTTGGGGTTATGCATTAGAGACAGCTGCATTGACGTTAAAAAGGGCACCATCTAAATCCGTTGAGACGACACCGTATGAACTGTGGTTTGGCAAGAAACCAAAGTTGTCGTTTCTTAAAGTTTGGGGTTGCGATGCTTATAAGAAAAAGTTTCATCCTGATAAGCTCAAACCCAAATCGGAGAAATGTGTCTTCATAGGATACCCAAAGGAGACAGTTGGGTACACCTTCTATCACAGATCCGAAGGCAAGATATTCGTTGCTAAGAATGGATCCTTTCTAGAGAAGGAGTTTCTCTCGAAAGAAGTGAGTGGGAGGAAAGTAGAACTTGATGAGGTAACTGTACCTGCTCCCTTATTGGAAAGTAGTTCATCACAGAAATCTGTTCCTGTGACTACTACACCAATTAGTGAGGAAGCTAATGATGATGATCATGTAACTTCAGATCAAGTTACTACCGAACCTCATAGGTAAACCAGAGTGAGATCCGCACCAGAGTGGTATGGTAATCCTGTTCTGCAGGTCATGTTACTTGACCATGACGAACCTACGAACTATGAGGAAGCAATGATGAGCCCAGATTCCGCGAAATGGCTTGAGGCCATGAAATCTGAGATGAGATCCATGTATGAGAACAAAGTGTGGACTTTGCTTGACTTGCCCGATGATCGGCAAGCCATAGAAAATAAATGGATCTTCAAGAGGAAGACGGACGCTGATAGTAGTGTTACTATCTACAAAGCTAGACTTGTTGAAAAAGGTTTTTGACAAAGTTCAAGGTGTTGACTATGATGAGATTTTCTCACTCGTAGCGATGCTTAAGTCTGTCCGAATCATGTTAGCAAATTGCCACATTTTATGAAATCTGGCAAATGGATGTCAAAACTACATTCCTAAATGGATTTCTTAAAGAAGAGTTGTATATGATGCAACCAGAAGGTTTTGTCGATCCTAAAGGTGTTAACAAAATGTGCAAGCTCCAGCGATCCATCTATGGACTGGTGCAAGCATCTCGGAGTTGGAATATACGCTTTGATGAGTTGATCAAAGCATATAGTTTTATACAGACTTGCGGTGAAGCCTGTATTTACAAGAAAGTGAGTGGGAGCACTACAACATTTCTGATAAATATATGTGAATGACATATTGTTGATCAGAAATAATGTAGAATTTTCTGGAAAGCATAAATGAGTATTTGAAAGGAGTTTTTCAAAGAAAGACCTCGGTGAAGCTGCTTACATATTGAGCATCAAGATCTATGGAGATAGATCAAGACGCTTGATAAGTTTTTTCAATGAGTACATACCTTGACAAGATTTTGAAATAGTTCAAAATGGAACAGTCAAAGAAAGAGTTCTTGCCTGTGTTACAAGGTGTGAAATTGAGTAATACTCAAAGCCCGACCACGGCAGAAGATAGAAAGAGAATGAAAGTCATTCCCTATGCCTCAGCCATATGTTCTATAAAGTATGCCATGCTATGTACCAGATCTATTGTATACCCTACCACTGAGTTTGGCAAGGGAGTACAATAGTGATCTAGGAGTAGATCACTGGATAGCGGTCAAAATTATCCTTAGTGGAATAAGGATATGTTTCTCGATTATGGAGGTGACAAAAGGTTCGTCGTAAAGGGTTACGTCGATGCATGTTTTTGACACTGATCCAGATGACTCTAAGTCTCAATCTGGATACATATTGAAAGTGGGAGCTATTAGCTAGAGTAGCTCCGTGCAGAGCATTGTAGACATAGAAATTTGCAAAATACTTACGGATCTGAATGTGACAGACCCGTTGACTAAAATTATCTCACAAGAAAAACATGATCACACCTTAGTACTCTTTGGGTGTTAATCACATAGCGATGTGAACTAGATTACTGACTCTAGTAAACCCTTTGGGTGTTGGTCACATGACGATGTGAACTATGGGTGTTAACCACATAAAGATGTGAACTATTGATGTTAAATCACATGGCGATGTGAACTAGATTATTGACTCTAGTGCAAGTGGGAGACTGAAGGAAATATGCCCTAGAGGCAATAATAAAGTTATTATTTATTTCCTCATATCATGATAAATGTTTATTATTCATGCTAGAATTGTATTAACCGGAAACATAATACATGTGTGAATACATAGACAAACATAGTGTCACTAGTATGCCTCTACTTGACTAGCTCGTTAATCGAAGATGGTTGAGTTTCCTAGCCATGGACATGAGTTGTCATTTGATTAACGGGATCACATCATTAGGAGAATGATGTGATTGACTTGACCCATTCCGTTAGCTTAGCACTTGATCGTTTAGTATGTTGCTACTGCTTTCTTCATGACTTATACATGTTCCTATGACTATGAGATTATGCAACTCCCGTTTACCGGAGGAACACTTTGTGTGCTACCAAACGTCACAACGTAACTGGGTGATTATACAGGTGCTCTACAGGTGTCTCCGAAGGTACTTGTTGAGTTGGCGTATTTTGAGATTAGGATTTGTCACTCCGATTGTCGGAGAGTATCTCTGGGCCCTCTCGGTAATGCACATCACTATAAGCCTTGCAAGCAATGTGACTAATGATTTAGTTGCGGGATGACGCATTACGGAACGAGTAAAGAGACTTGCCGGTAACGAGATTGAACTAGGTATTGAGATACCGACGATCGAATCTCGGGCAAGTAACCTACCGATGACAAAGGGAACAATGTATGTTGTTATGCGGTTTGACCAATAAATTTCTTCGTAGAATATGTGGGAGCCAATATGAGTATCCAGGTTCCGCTATTGGTTATTGACTGGAGACGTGTCTCGGTCATGTCTACATAGTTCTCGAACCCGTTTTTGGGGAACGTAGCAGAAATTCAAAATTTTCCTACGTGTCACCAAGATCAATCTAGGAGATGCTAGCAACGAGAGGGGAGGAGTGCATCTACATACCCTTGTAGATCGCGAGCGGAAGCGTTCAAGAGAACGGGGTTGATGGAGTCGTACTCGTCGTGATCCAAATCACCGATGATCCTAGCGCCGAACGGACGGCACCTCCGCGTTCAACACACGTACGGAGCAGCGACGTCTCCTCCTTCTTGATCCAGCAAGGGGGGAGGAGAGGTTGATGGAGATCCAGCAGCACGACGGCGTGGTGGTGGAAGTAGCGGGATTCCAACAGGGCTTCGCCAAGCGCTGCGGGAGGAGGGAGATGTGTCACGGGAGGGAGAGGGAGGCGCCAGGGCTTGGGTACTGCTGCCCTCCCTTCCCCCCACTATATATAGGGCCAAGGGAGAGGGGGCGCAGCCTTGGCCCTTCCTCCAAGGAAGGGTGCGGCCAGGGAGGAGTCCATCCTCCCCAAGGCACCTAGGAGGTGCCTTCCCCCTTTAGGACTCTCCCTTTCCCTTATCTCTTGGCGCATGGGCCTCTTGGGGGTGGTGCCCTTGGCCCATATAGGCCAAGGCGCACACCCCTACAGCCCATGTGCCCCCCCGGGGCAGGTGGACCCCCAGACCCCTTTCGGCACTCCCGGTACAATACCGATAATGCGCGAAACTTTTCCGGCGACCAAAACAAGACTTCCCATATATAAATCTTTACCTCCGGACCATTCCGGAACTCCTCGTGACATCCGGGATCTCATCCGGGACTCCGAACAACTTTCGGGTTACCGCATACTAATATCTCTACAACCCTAGCGTCACCGAACCTTAAGTGTGTAGACCCTACGGGTTCGGGAGACACGCAGACATGACCGAGACGACTCTCCGGTCAATAACCAACAGCGGGATCTGGATACCCATGTTGGCTCCCACATGCTCCTCGATGATCTCATCGGTTGAACCACGATGTCGAGGATTCAATCAATCCCGTATACAATTCCCTTTGTCAATCGGTATGTTACTTGCCCGAGATTCGATCGCCGGTATCCCAATACCTCGTTCAATCTCGTTACCGGCAAGTCACTTTACTCGTACCGTAATGCATGATCCCGTGGCTAACTCCTTAGTCACATTGAGCTCATTATGATGATGCATTACCGAGTGGGCCCAGAGATACCTCTCCGTCATACGGAGTGACAAATCCCAGTCTCGATTCGTGCCAACCCAACAGACACTTTCGGAGATACCTGTAGTGCACCTTTATAGCCACCCAGTTACGTTGTGACGTTTGGTACACCCAAAGCATTCCTACGGTATCCGGGAGTTGCACAATCTCATGGTCTAAGGAAATGATACTTGACATTAGAAAAGCTCTAGCAAACGAACTACACGATCTTGTGCTATGCTTAGGATTGGGTCTTGTCCATCACATCATTCTCCTAATGATGTGATCCCGTTATCAATGACGTCCAATGTCCATGGTCAGGAAACCATAACCATCTATTAATCAACGTGCTAGTCAACTAGAGGCTTACTAGGGACACGTTGTGGTCTATGTATTCACACATGTATTACGGTTTCCAGTTAATACAATTATAGTATGAACAATAGACAATTATCATGAACAAGGAAATATAATAATAACCATTTTATTATTGCCTCTAGGGCATATTTCCAACAGTCTCCCACTTGCACTAGAGTCAATAATCTAGTTCACATCACCATGTGATTAACACTCAAAGTTCACATCGCCATGTGACTAATACCCAAGAGTTTACTAGAGTCAATAATCTAGTTCACATCACCATGTGATTAACACTCAATGAGTTCTAGGGTTTGATCATGTTATGCTTACGAGAGAGGTTTTAGTCAACGGGTCTGAACCTTTCAGATCTGTGTGTGCTTTATAAATCTCTATGTCATCCTGTAGATGCAGCTACCACGCGCTACTTGGAGCTATTCCAAATAACTGCTCTACTATACGAATCCGGTTTACTACTCAGAGTCATCCGGATTAGTGTCAAAGTTGCATCGACGTAACCCTTTACGACGAACTCTTTTACCACCTCCATAATCGAGAAAATTCCTTAGTCCACTAATTACTAAGGATAAGTTCGACCGCTGTCATGTGATCCATTCCTAGATCACTTATGTACCCCTTGACTGACTCATGGCAAGGCACACTTCAGGTGCGGTACACAGCATAGCATACTGTAGAGCCTACGTCTAAAGCATAGGGGACGACCTTCGTCCTTTCTCTCTCTTCTGCCGTGGTCAGGTCTTGAGTCTTACTCAATACTCACACCTTGTAACACAGCCAAGAACTCCTTCTTTGCTGATCTATTTTGAACTCCTTCAAAATCTTGTCACGGTATGTATTCATTTGAAAGTACTATTGAGCGTTTTTGATCTATCCTTATAGATCTTGATGCTCAATGTTCAAGTAGCTTAATCCAGGTTTTCCATTGAAAAACACTTTTCAAATAACCCTGTATGCTTTCCAGAAATTCTACATCATTTCTGATCAACAATATGTCAACAACATATACTCATCAGAAATTCTATAGTGATCCCACTCACTTCTTTGGAAATACAAGTTTCTCATAAACTTTGTAAAAAAACCCAAAATCTTTGATCATCTCATCAAAGCGTACATTCCAACTCCGAGATGCTTACTCCAATCCTTAGAAGGATTGCTGGAGCTTTGCATACTTGTTAGCATCTTTCAGGATTGACAAAACCTTCTGGTTGTATCACATACAACCTTTCCTCAAGAAAATCGTCGAGGAAACAATGTTTTGACATCCTATTTGCAAGAGTTCATAAATAATGCAGTAACTGCTAATATAATTCCAACGGACTCTTAGCATCGCTACGAGTGAGAAAGTCTCATCGCAGTCAACTCCTTGAACTTGCCGGAAAACATCTTAACGACAAGTCGAGCTTTCTTAATGGTGACACTTACCATCATTGTCTGTCTTCCCTTTTAAAATCCATCTGTACCCAACAGCCTTGTGACTATCAAGTAGTTCTTTCAAAGTCTATACTTTGTTTTCATACATGGATCCTCTCGGATTTTATGGCCTCGAGCCATTCGTCGGAATCCGGGCCCACCATCGCTTCTCCACAGCTTGTAGGTTCATTGTTGTCTAGCAACATGACTTCCAAGACAGGATTACGTACCACTCTGAAGTAGTACGCATCCTTGTCGACCTACGAGGTTTGGTAGTGACTTGATCCGAAGTTTCATGATCACTATCATAAGCTTCCACTTCAATTGGTGTAGGTGCCACAAGAACAACTTCCTGTGCCCTGCTACACACTAGTTGAAGTCATGGTTCAATAACCTCATCAAGTCACCACCATCCTCCCACTCAATTCTTTCGAGAGAAACTTTTCCTCGAGAAAGGACCCGTTTTTAGAAACAATCACTTTTGGTTCCAGATCTGAAATAGGAGGTATACCCAGCTGTTTTGGGTATTCTATGAAGATGCATTTATCCGCTTTGGGTTCGAGCTTATCAGCCTGAAACTTTTTCACATAAGCGTCGCAGCCCCAAACTTTTAAGAAACAACAGCTTAGGTTTCTCTAAACCATAGTTCATACGGTGTCGTCTCAACGGAATTGCGTGGTGCCCTATTTAAAGTGAATGCGGTTGTCTCTAATGCCTAACCCATAAACGATAGTGATAATTCGATAAGAGACATCATGGTATGCACCATATCCAATAGGGTGCAGTTATGATGTTCGGACACACCATCACACTATGGTGTTCCAGGCGGTATTAGTTGTGAAACAATTTCCACAATGTCTTAATTGTGTGCCAAACTCGTAACTCAGATATCTCTATGATCATATCGTAGACATTTTATCCTCTTGTCACGACGATCTTCAACTTCACTCTGAAATTACTTCAACCTTTCAATAATTCAGACTTGTGTTTCATCAAGTATAGCATCTACTCAAATCATCTGTGAAGTAAGAACATAACGATATCCACTGCGTGCCTCAGCACTCATTGGACTGCACACATCAAATGTATTACTTCCAACAAGTTGCTCTCTTGTTCCATCTTACTGAAAACGAGGCCTTTCAGTCATCTTGCCCATGTGTTATGATTTGCATGTCTCAAGTGATTCTAAATCAAGTGAGTCCAAACGATCCATTTGTATGGAGTTTCTTCATGCATATCTACCTATAGACATGGTTCGCATGTCTCAATCTTTTCAAAAACGAGTGAGTCCAAAGATCCATCAACATGGAGCTTCTTCATGCGTTTTATACCAATATGACTCAAATGGTAGTGCCACAAGTATGTGGTACTATCATTACTATTTTATATCTTTTGGCATGAACATGTGTATCACTAGGATCGAGATTCAATGAACCATTCATTTTAGGTGCAAGACCATTGAAGGTATTATTCAAATAGACAGAGTAACCATTATTCTCCTTAAATGAATAACCGTATTGCGATAAACATAATCCAATCATGTCTATGCTCAACGGAAACACCAAATAACAATTATTTAGGTTTAACACCAATCTCGATGGTAGAGGGAGCATGCGATGCTTGATCACATCAACCTTGGAAACACTTCCAACACATATCGTCATCTCACCTTTAGCTAGTCTCCGTTTTTTCCGTAGCCTTTTATTTTGAGTTACCAACACTTAGCAACCGAACCGGTATCTAATACCCTGGTGCTACTAGGAGTACTAGTAAAGTACACATTAATATAATGTATATCCAATATACTTCTGTCGACCTTGCCTACCTTCTCATCTACCAAGTATCTAGGGTAGTTTTGCTTCAGTGACCGTTCCCCTCATTACAGAAGCATTTAGTCTCGGGTTTGGGTTCAACCTTGGGTTTCTTCACTAGAGCAGCAACTGATTTGCCGTTTCATGAAGTATCCCTTCTTGTCCTTGCCCTTCTCAAAACTAGTGGTTTTACTAACCATCAACAATTGATGCTCCTTCTTGATTTCTACTTTCGCGGTGTCAAACATCGCGAGTTGCTCAAGGATCATCATGGCTATCCCTGATATTTTATAGTTCATCACGAAGTTCTAATAGCTTGGTGGCAGTGACTATGGAGAACCATCACTATCTCATCTGGAAGATTAACTCCCACTCGATTCAAGCGATTGTAGTACTTAGACAATCTGAGCACATGCTCAACGATTGAGCTTTTCTCCCTTAGTTTGCAGGCTTAAGAAACTTGTCAGAGGTCTCATACCTCTTGACGTGGGCACTTGTCTGAAATCCCAATTTCAGTCTTTGGAACATCTCATATGTTCTGCGACGTTTCAAAACCGTCTTTGGTGCCACAATTTTAAACCGTTAGCATCACACACTGAACTATCACGTAGTCATCAAAACGTGTATGTCAGATGTTTCGCAACATCTACAGACAACGCTCGAGGTTCAGCACACCGAGCGGTGCATTAAGGACATAAGCCTTCTGTGCAGCAATGAGGACAATCCTCAGTTTACGGACCCAGTCCGCATAATTGCTACTATCAACTTTCAACTAAATTTTCTCTAGGAACATATCTTAAACAGTAGAACTAAAGCGTAAGCTATGACATAATTTGCAAAGACCTTTTGACTATGTTCATGATAATTAAGTTCATCTGATTATTTAATGAACTCCCACTTAGATAGACATCCCTCTAGTCATCTAAGTGATACATGATCCGAATCGACTAGGCCGTGTCCAATCATCACGTGAGACGGACTAGTCATCATCAGTGAACATCTCCATGTTGATCGTATCTACTATACAACTCATGTTCGACCTTTCGGTCTCTTGTGTTCCGAGGCCATGTCTGTACATGCTAGGCTCGTCTAGTCAACCTAAGTGTTTTGCTTGTGTTCCGAGGCCATGTCTGTACATGCTAGGCTCGTCAACACCCGTTGTATGCGAACGTTAGAATCTATCACACCCGATCATCACGTGGTGCTTTGAAACAACGAACCTTCGCAACAGTGCATAGTTAGGGGGAACACATCTCTTGAAATTTTAGTGAGGGATCATCTTATTTATGCTACCGTCGTTCTAAGCAAATAAGATGTAAACATGACAAACATCACATGCAAATCATAAAGTGACATGATATGGCCAATATCATCTTGCGCCTTTTGATCTCCATCTTCGAGGCGCGGCATGATCACCTTCATCACCGGCATGATACCATGATCTCCATCATCGTGTCTTCATGAAGTTGTCTCGCCAACTATTACTTCTACTACTATGGCTAACGGTTAGCAATAAAGTAAAGTAATTACATGGCGTTTTTATTGACACGCAGGTCATACAATAAATTAAGACAACTCCTATGGCTCCTGCCGGTTGTCATACTCATCGACATGCAAGTCGTGATTCCTATTACAAGAACATGATCAATCTCATACATCACATATATCATTCATCACATCCTTTTGGCCATATCACATCACATAGCATACCCTGCAAAAACAAGTTAGACGTCCTCTAATTGTTGTTGCATGTTTTACGTGGCTGCTATGGGTTTCTAGCAAGAATGTTTCTTACCTATGCAAAAGCCACAACGGTGATATGCCAATTGCTATTTACCCTTCATAAGGATCCTTTTCATCGAATCGGATCCGACTAAAGTGGGAGAGACAGACACCCGCTAGCCACCTTATGCATCAAGTGCATGTCAGTCGGTGGAACCTGTCTCACGTAAGAGTATGTGTAAGGTCGGTCCGGGCCGCTTCATCCCACAATGCCGCCGAATCAAGATAAGACTAGTAATGGTAAGCAAATTGAACAAATCATCGCCCACAACTACTTTGTGTTCTACTCGTGCATAGAATCTACGCATAGACCTGGCTCATGATGCCACTTTTGGGGAACGTAGCAGAAATTCAAAATTTTCCTACGTGTCACCAAGATCAATCTAGGAGATGCTAGCAACGAGAGGGGAGGAGTGCATCTACATACCCTTGTAGATCACGAGCGGAAGCGTTCAAGAGAACGGGGTTGATGGAGTCGTACTCGTCGTGATCCAAATCACCGATGATCCTAGCGCCGAACGGACGGCACCTCCACGTTCAACACACGTACGGAGCAGCGATGTCTCCTCCTTCTTGATCCAGCAAGGGGGGAGGAGAGGTTGATGGAGATCCAGCAGCACGACGGCGTGGTGGTGGAAGTAGCGGGATTCCAACAGGGCTTCGCCAAGCGCTGCGGGAAGAGGGAGATGTGTCACGGGAGGGAGAGGGAGGCGCCAGGGCTTGGGTACGGCCGCCCTCCCTTCCCCCCACTATATATAGGGCCAAGGGAGAGGGGGGCGCAGCCTTGGCCCTTCCTCCAAGGAAGGGTGCGGCTAGGGAGGAGTCCATCCTCCCCAAGGCACCTAGGAGGTGCCTTCCCCCTTTAGGACTCTCCCTTTCCCTTATCTCTTGGCGCATGGCCTCTTGGGGCTGGTGCCCTTGGCCCATATAGGCCAAGGCGCACACCCCTACAGCCCATGTGGCCCCCCGGGGCAGGTGGACCCCCGGACCCCTTTCGGCACTCCCGGTACAATACCAATAATGCGCGAAACTTTTCCGGCGACCAAAACAAGACTTCCCATATATAAATCTTTACCTCCGGACCATTCCGGAACTCCTCGTGACGTCTGGGATCTCATCCGGGACTCCGAACAACTTTCGGGTTACCGCATACTAATATCTCTACAACCCTAGCGTCAACGAACCTTAAGTGTGTAGACCCTACGGGTTCGGGAGACACGCAGACATGACCGAGACGACTCTCCGGTCAATAACCAACAGCGGGATCTGGATACCCATGTTGGCTCCCACATGCTCCTCGATGATCTCATCGGATGAATCACGATGTCGAGGATTCAATCAATACCGTATACAATTCCCTTTGTCAATCGGTATGTTACTTGCCCGAGATTCGATCGCCGGTATCCCAATACCTCGTTCAATCTCGTTACTTGGATCGGTCGGATCGTGAAGACGTACGACTACATCAACCGCGTTGTGCTAACGCTTCCGCTTTTGGTCTACGAGGGTACGTGGACAACACTCTCCCCTCTCGTTGCTATGCATCACCATGATCTTGCGTGTGCGTAGGATTTTTTTTTTTGAAATTACTACGTTCCCCAACAGCAGGGACGCAGGACATGGAGACTGGGAGACGGGGGAGAGGACGTGGAGATGTGAAGGCAGAGCTACAACAGAGCATGCTATTGTGACGATTGTGCATGGACGATGAGAGCGAGCTATGACCAACGGTGACGGCGAACTCCGCCCTGTGATGAGGGTGATGACCTATGCAGGAGGGCGGTGGCCATGGAGGACGACCGGGGCGACAGGGGGTGGGGGTGGTTACCGGGATGTGCGTGCGTGAAGGGAAGAAGGTGCACACGTGAGTCTGTTTGGGGAAGACACAATCAGATGGCTGGGGTTGCACGAATCGAGCGACCTGTAGATGATCGGCCGAAAACTGGCGCCGGTCTAGCAGCGCCCCATCAAAAACCAGTCGGAGTAACTTTAGGGCACAAAAATGCGATTTTTAGGGCACTCAAATAACCGCTGCCCTAAAAATAGGGCACTCATCCAAACTACTTGATCACATTGCATACTTCAATACAAACTCATGAACATTCAAATTTTTAAACTTGCAACGATCTAAACATCTAAACATTCAAACTTAAACACAATACTCCTACGGACACACTACGCACATACTACTCGTTATCGTCAGTTGTGTATCGACATTGTTCCAAAGTGTCATGGTCTCCTCCTCGGAGGTATGCAGTTCTCACCCACACCGTCGAGTTGAACCTCGTCATTTGGAATCGGCCTTGATCACCCTGGAGAGGCCAGCCTCGTCCTCTTTCATTCTCTCATTGTCTATCTTCCAGAACCATTCTGCCTCCACCTGCACAAGGTGTGGATTTTTCGCGACCAACCTCGCCATCGCCGCCTCATCGCTCTCCCGGGTGTCTCGATGCTCCAGGACGATGTGGGCGTCCCTCTCGCCGCACGGGATAGAATATTCACCGATAGACTAATGAACTCCTCCGCCTCCCGGGATTCGATTTCTGGGAGTTCAACTCGTTCCGTGGCTTGAGCTTCCAATAGCTGGTGCCGAAGGCGCACAGGCGACGAGGTCCACCGACTGGAAGGTGCCGACCCAATTTTGCTAGTCATTGCACTTCATCTCGGCACTTTAGCGGGCCGGAGTCTCGCAACTGAACACCATAGAAGCCGGTCTTGCTCTTCGGCGTGTGTTTCAATGGCATCCTTAGTGGCGGCGGCCGATTGGAAGAGGGTGGACGTCGAATCCGAAGGTGCCACGCAACGCGACGGTGGTAGCTGTCGGATTAGATCGACGAGGCAGTGCGGCACGACGGCGATTGAGGTGGCCGCCGAATGTAAATGGGGTGCTGCGGCAGCGGGGGCGGTGGCGGTGCGACAATTGGAAGAGAGGCGGTGGATCTGATGGGCGAGGTGGTACGCTGGTGGCTAGATTCGGTGGGGCAGCAGTGTGGGATGGAAAACGGTTATGGGTGATGGTGCAGAAAACCGTCAGATCCCTCGGTAGGGGTCCAAGCATAGTTGGAAGTCTTGGATCGGAGGTCATACGAGGATTTTACCTAGGTTTGGATCTTCAGAGAGTAATACCCTACATCCTGCTTGCTTTTGTTATTCATGGTGAAGGGATACCTCGTGCGAGGGATTACAATGGTGTATGAGGTTGCTACCGAGAGTTTATATATCTGAGAATAGATGGGAATGGGAGTCATCTAGCCTCCCCTTATATACACGATGGAGGCTAGGATTTTACAGGAGGAGGGATGTGATCTAGGTCACCGCCGCCCTTGCTTGGGAGGCAAGATGGTCATCAGGCGACTATCTTCTCGTTAGGACTCCCTCTGTCGTTGGGCCTCGTGGGCCCCTTGGCAAGCCTTCATCCGGGCTCCCCACAGTGAGCCATCCCTGGTGTATGACACTGTCAACGGGGAAGGTTCTTGACATGCCAGTTGGGATGTGTGCGGCTCAATTTTTGATTTGTGGCAGCCGCACGAGTGCCATATATTTTGTAGTTGGCACTACCCTATTTTTTGGATGTCCTAGAATGTTCTTGCAAGATTTACAACAAAGGCAATGTTAGAGTTACGTTTTTGGCACCAAAATGCCCTAAAAAGCAGTTATGCCCTAAAACAGGGTACCCGTTGAAGATGCTCTTAGGAGGCGTTTGATAGTTGACACGCCTTTTACGTTTTTCGGGAGGTTGTCGGAGTTGGGTCTGGCTAAGTGGACACAGGTAAAACCATGTTGTGCAACTCGTTTAGTCTCCTGCATCCTCCCAACGTGGATGAGAAAAATTACACATGTGACTATTTGGTAGCAAGCATTTCCTCCAAGATGCAGTGTGTTGATTTTTGGTTACGTGTGCACGGACGATTAATCTCATGTCTTATTGAACTTACCTCACATGGGAGTGGGGTGTTGAAGGAAGACGTGAAGGGCCGACTCAAGGTAGAAGGTGTGACAGTCCTCGAATGCTCATCCAACGATCATGAAATCAGCTGGGTGTGAACCGTTTTTCAGGCGACTGGAGTATCAGCTGGATTGTGACATGTTTGTATAATCAATAGGAAGACATAGATCTACTCATTTACGACCGTCCAACCAGAAAACGTATAACGTAAAAAGTCGTGTGAAACGGTAAGATAAAGCTAAAGGTCAAAGAAATTTCGACGGCCCACCATGTGCGAAGATTTTGCCAAAATTAATCGGTTCATAACATACACACATGAACGTGTTTATACGGTCAATAGTGAGACGTAGATCTACTCGTCTACGATCGTATAATGCACAACACGAAAATCGTGCGAAACATCAAGATGAAACTAGTGGTTAAAGAAAATTTCACCTCATACGCTTGAGTTGAACGATGAGTCATCATCTGCGTTTCAGTTGCATTGCTCGAGCCCGACTCGCTTGAAACGATCGATTCTGTTGTTCCTTCGGAGCCAGACTCGGAGGTGCTTCAAGTATCGTGCCATCCAGACTCAACATTATTTGCACACAAACCAAACTGCCCAAAGTCACCCAAAAAGCATCCTCAAGGCTAGTTGGACAATTTGTAGGCTACCAAACGCCTACTTCGGTGATAGAGGAACGATGACGGCGGCGCATCTTCGACCCGCTCCGGTGTTTGTAGTCGTCGTCAAGTGGTCTATGAATTTATTTATAATTTTTTGTTATTCTAGAGATCTTTGTACTCTTTTATCAAAAAATAATATTAGTAATAGATCGGAGGATTTTTTTTCTGAAAAAAACATATAGGAAAAATATCTTTTGTTATCCCAGTTGAAGGCCAGCGCCGACGATCCTGGCGACGAAGGGCGCAGCGGAAGCGTGCTGCGTACACCTTTCCTGTTTGGAGGACGGGATCTGCCAATATAATTTCGTAATCGCCGACCGTTGCCTCTCCTCCCCCCTTGCCCAGCCAACGGCTACCGTCTCCACGAGAGAAAAGGGGGAGATGGCGGAGAGCCCTAGGTCCGCACCACGGCGGACGCCTGCCGCCAAGAGCGGCGCGGGCCTGCTCAGTCCCCGGTTCCGCTCGGCGGCCGAGCTGGCCGGCTGGGACGAGGAGTCCATCCTCCTCGCGGCGCTCGTCGTCGAGGACACGCCGGTCCGCGAGTCCCGCCGCAAGAGGCGGCCCTCCGGCTCCTCCACGGCGGGCGGCAGCGCCGGATCTAACACCAGGTACCTATCCCCGCACCCCACCAATCGCGCGACGCGGCCTTCCTCGCCTCTTTCTTTCTTTCTTGTCTTGGTTGGTTTCTGGATCCGTACGAATTATCGCTCTCCTGCAGGAAGCGGAGGTCGCGGAGGCAGTCGGCGGATGAGACACCGATCCCGCCCGTGGCGCTTGTGCTCGACGACGACGAGAAGCCGAACGACCATGAAGGTCGGTGGTTCCCCCCTCGCGTTCTTCCTTACCCCGATCTGTTGAGCGTTTCGGGTTGTGTCTGTTTGGGGAATTGTCGATCTGGTGTTAATTTGAAATCTTTGCAGGTGGCAAGAAGGAGGTAAAGCAGGCGGAGGAGGAGAAGGAGAAGGTTTCTGTGGTGGATGGGAAGGAGAAGTCCGGATCTGCCAAGGAAGGAGAAGCAGCGGCGAGTGGCGAGCTGCCGTGTATGGATCGGCTTAGGGAGGAGCTGTCTTGCGCTGTAAGGGCGTCTGGCAGATCGATATCCTTGGTTTCATGTCTTTTCATTGCCTATGTGATTATCCCTGAGTAGAGTATGATTAGTGTTTGATTTTGCACAGATTTGCTTGGATATCTGCTATCAGCCAAGTACCACGCCTTGTGGTCACAGGTAAATTTGCACGCTACTACTGTCTAAAGATAGTTTGTTGGTTCACAACCTTTGCAGCACAGAGCCAAGTTTTAACTTCCAGAAATTATGATATTGCCCTTTTCCAATGCTTTCTTTCCCCCAAGATGTCAATGTTTGATGTGTATAAACCCCTTATCCATCCCATGTACCAGGAATTAGGAATTGGTTCACAACATTTGCAGCACAGGGCCAAGTTTTAACTTCCAGAAATTATGATATTTATTTGTTTCGTGAATTGTTCTCCTGTTTTTTCCCCCAAGATTCAATGTGTGATGTGTATAAACCCCTTATTCATCCCATGTACTACCACGAATTAGGAACTTTGTTTCTGGTTACTTTACGAGATTCGGTATGTTGTTAATCACTTGTGGCAACTGTACTTGGCAATGCTTATTTTTGATGCAGATGTGCAATGTATCTAATTCATACTGTATTTATTTGTTTCGTGAATTGTTGACTGTGACAAAGATTAGCATCCCTGTTAACTTGAACAGCCATGAGTTTTGGTATATCGAACTGAGCAGCTGTGTTTACTTCACTTAGTGCTTTGCCAATTCATAAAATTCCCTACATAGAGTATTGGCCCTGTAATTCAGAGATCAAATACTAAATGCAATTCTTGATCCTCATAACACTGTTGCCCCTTTCTTTCACTGACAGCTTTTGCATGCAATGCTTAAAACATGCCGCCTCTAAGTGTGGAAAGCGGTGCCCAAAATGCCGTCAGTTAATCAGGTAAGCTTCGATCTTCAAGATTTTGCACTACTCCAAATATGGTAGAAAAACAAACAGGGGTTCAACTAATTTTTTGTTATTCTGCAGTAATTCAAGATCTTGCACTATCAACACAGTGCTCTGGAACACCATCCAACTCCTATTTCCTAGCGAAGTTGAGGCGAGGAAGAGCTCCATGGCCTCATCCTCAGCAAGCAAGGACGATGTGAAGCAAAGCCTACCAAGAAGCAACAACTATACACAAGTTGGCGTTAGGAACACCAGTGGCAGTAGCAGCTTCACCACACAGGACTACACTAGAATAGGCAACAGCACCAGGAGCTCCTTAGCAGCAGGCGGCAGAAGAAGTATGCCGGTCCCAGGAACCATGAACACCAGCAGTGGGAGCTCTGACACACAGGGTAGGAGCACAAGAAGCAGAGACAGTGGCAGAGGCTTTGTCCGGGCGTCAGAGTTGGTTGCCACCAGGAGTTCAGCGCGGTCAGGCCAATCTGACGACGCTTCACTTGCATACAGGTTGCAGCAGGAGGAGTTCATGACAGCTTTCGATAATGAGGGGGGAGAGAGGCAGCCACAGAACACCATATCTACTGCCCGAGCAAATTTGAGAGCTATGGCCTCTCGAGCCGAGAGGGCAGTTCTCCTTCGTGACAATGAGGGAGAGAGGCAGCCACAGGACACCATATCTACTGCCCGAGCAAATTTGAGAGCTATGGCCTCTCGGGCCGAGAGGGCAGTTCTCCTTCGTGACAGTGAGGGAGAGAGGCAGCCACAGAACACCATATCTACTGCCCGAGCAAATTTGAGAGATATGGCCTCTCGGGCCGAGAGGGCAGCTCTCCTTCGTGCTCGCGGCTGGCCTCTTTAGTTTGGACTGATTTTCAGTTTCCCAGTACCTGAATCTTTCTCTGGAAGAATGTAGCATAAGTACTGTGGTGTGATCAATCACTTGTATTGTGTGAAAGTAAAACGACGACAAGCTATATTTGTTTCCTGTAATACACACAAATTTAGATTGCATTACTAGATAATGGTCGTATAGCCCTGCATTTTCTCTAGCTGGATTAAGGATTTTCTCTGTTCGGCAGTTTGATCAAAGAACCCATTTAAATTTTTGGAATTATAAAGGAAGCTATTTTCTGGAAGTTTACCTTGTCTCCTTCCCAACTCATTTTCCATCAGCCAAAGCCATGTAACAAATCAATTTTTTGGCACTCCTTACAGACTATATGTGTCCTGGGTCTCCAGGAAACTCCGTTTCACTGTATACCAAGGATATTATCATCAACAAAAATCCGCTCTATACCAATGTTCAGTGCTTTGAAAAAGCCACTGTATAAAGTTGTCATGTGCCATCTAATTGACGGACATTTCTCCTAGGAGTAAATTAAACATCTTTCATCTCTGTGTATCTTGTTATCTGTTCCGTAAATTGAACCAAAACTTCGAGAAATACAGTTATCTTGTCATGTGCCTTTGAACAAAGCATTTCAATCAAGCAACCAAGTTATTCAAAGAGAAACTTTATACATGTTTGATTCATACTCATCATATATCGTAAAAGTAAAATATATAACAACACACGTTATACAAACAACAAGCAGTAGCACACAGATTTGGGATTAACTAATTGACTATGGAACACTCAAAATCCAGGTATTATTTGAAAATAAAACAACAACAAGCTCAACAATTTTAGGTCACGCCATATGTGTTTCCTGTAGTCCAGACAAATTTAGACCGCTTTTCTAGATGACGGTAATGGGTGTAATGGTTGTATTGCCCTGCATGCAAAATAAGGGAAATCATGAAATATTAGCTTCATGCACATCAATAAACCATTCATTGATTTAAACATTAGTTGTCCATTTTAACGGAAGATCAGCAGTTGCAATGTAAGGCCTGTACGCATCAAATGTTAACGTGTTGCACATCTGCCACATAAATAATATGTGCTGAATTATGCTGGTAAAATTGTATGTAAAATTGCCATCATCATCATTCGGATAAATTTTCTCACCATGCTATCTAAGAATATCTTCTGGATTTGACATACGCACGAACAGATTATGGCAATTCTGAAAGGTGTAGAATGCACTACATTCTGAAAAGAAGGGAGTATGGATTAAGCATAAGAACATTTCACTTACACGAGTTGGGACATAGAATGTGTGGATATCAAGTTGTTTGTAGCTCTCATGGGCAGTGTTCTTGACTGTTCTGAACTTGATGACGCCACGCGCCATGGCGAACTCTCCTGTCCCGCCCATAATAGCCATCTCGCCTTCTGATAGATACTGACCCATCACTGCAAGCGTCGATCCACCGAACCTATACATTTAGGAGCAACGAGAAATGTTAAGTATCACCGTAAACATAGACTATCTTTATCATGTGGACAGTAGTTCTGTAAAATTTACAGTCCTCAAGTGCTGAATCACTAGTAGTATGACCGTACCTTGGATCTTCGAACACCATGGTGAAATAGTGGAACCAGCCAGGACCCTCTACGTCCGCCTGCACTTGCATGCCTTTCGCGCGAGCGACAATAGTCGCACCGCGTTGAGGCGCGTCGGTGACTGTCCAATCGATGACGGCGGTCGTGCCGAACCAAGCCGGGTGGCGAGAACTAACGGTTACTACCTGGTTGTGGTCTGGCCCATCAATAACTTGGTGCAAGTACAAGCGCAGGCTTATCTCACGCTCACAAGGAAGAATGGGGCACACAAATGAAGGGTCAGCCATGGCTAGGATGAAGAACGACCCAAACACAAGGGGCACGGCCAGGCTAGGCCAGGCCATGGCTGGGGTTTAGGCTCTCAGAGGCTGATCTACTCTTTCCTTGCGTGCCGTGTGAGAGATATGTGGAGATGATGTGCTGTATTTATAGTGCTCAAGGGCTGGCATGGCATATGCATCCCAGATCCTTAGGGCACAAGTATAGGACCGATGTGGGAATCAAGCTCTGTAGCTGATCTAGGTGCTTCTCTAGAGCTTGGCGAGACGAGGGAGAGCGACAGAGAGAGAATGATTGGCCACATCAATCATTTTTATGCATGTGGCGATTTCCACAATGCATAGGACATGTCCCTTTCTTTCCCTTGGTTCGTTGGTGCCATTTTTTACAGCATTTCCTAATGCCGTTACAAACCATTATGGAAGTTCGCATGAATGGCCTTTTGAGGTTGGATATTATCAATCTTTCCAAGTGGTACAATTTACACACACTACAAATGTGAGCAAAATAAATTAGTACTAGATTATTCATTCAGAAAGCCTAGCCGGATTGCATTATCATTAGCGATAACGAAACAAACCGTAGTTCAAGCGTTCTGAGGTCGTGCGGATAGGGCCTGCGTTGTGCGCTGTTTGCTACTGCTATTTTGGGCCTTCCCAGTACAGAGCCTAGAGCCCGGGGTGGCCGCCCCTTCCACCCCCCTCAGGGTAGGGCCTGTGTCTACATAGCTTTTCTATCTAAGAGGTGAACGCGTGGCATATTTCGGCCGAGTGGACAGATCGAGCCGTAGTTGACCAGGAGGTGCCAGGTTCGGAACCCTCCATGATAAAAAAAAATCTTCACACGCGGAGTACCCAGCACTTTCCCCGCTCTCAAACACTTACAGGTGGATCACCACCAACGTATTTGAGGTCTTTTCTATGTGATTAAATAAAATATGAGGGGTTTCTGTAAAAAAATCCTCACATGCTGAGTACCCATCACTTTTCCCGCTTTCAAACACTGTGGGTCACCGCCACGCTGGCATGCCACATGGGCTGGACGTACGTTCAGATACGGATGGAGGCACCTTATTTACACGTCCAGACAAATTCAAGCACCAGTTTCGTATATTTTTTAACTTTAGGTACCAAACTGACCACACAAGACGAGTTGAGGCGCCTTTAGTGTATTTAACTCAATAGAAGAATTATAGGATTGGAATGACATGCCCAATTGAATCCTATAGGATTAGCAAGGAGTGTTTGATGCCACGGAAAAAACAAAGAAATTGCAAAAAAGAGGTTGGAGTGGGTATCACATTTTCTATGAAAAGTAGTACAAAAAATTCGATAGGAAAAGTTTCTATAGGATCCAAACATATGAATCGAAGGACCAATATAGAAAAGAATTCTTAAGGATTTTAATTCTCCAGAAATCTCATAGAATTCCTTTGAATCAAAGCAGCACTAAACAGGTAAACCACCTCCTAAAATTTAACTCCCGCTAGAGTTTTAATTACCAGTCCTTCCACCAAATTTATCTCCCTAAATCACAAAATTGCACACACTAGTCTTTTCAAACATGACTAAGATAAGTTTTTGGATAATTATAGTAGTACATAACATTACTACATTGGACTTAAAAATCACATGGTGTGGCTGAATCAGATTCACAAGTGGCGGTTCAAAAGTTACATGGTGAGTTGAAGGATCTCTCAGCGAGTGGCTCTGTGGTGAAGCAGGTGAAAGAACTTTTGCATGAGTTTCAGGAGTTTATGGTTATAAGTGGGTGCGATGGACTGCGAATAAAGTCACACATACTTTTGCTAGGGAAGGCTCCTTGAATAAAATTTGTAAGACTTGGTTTCGGGTTCTAGCCGAGTTTGTGAGCTCGGTAGTTGTCTCGAGTGTATCGCTACTTAATTAATATAGAGCAGCAGTTTCATAAAAAAAAGTCTCTTATCCGAAAAGGCGATATGCATGGTGTGTTGTGTGTACATGGGGCGTTGACCCACTGAAAAACATGTTACATGTCTCTTATTCGGAAAATCGGTATGCATATAGATAGCTCTTTTTTTTGGACAAATAATTTTAGACCCAAAAAAAATCTAAAAATAGTTGTACATATACATACAGATGTCTGGTACATGTGTTTGAATTTCCATCAATATATTTTTTCATATGTGGTGTATAAAAAACCAAATACATGGACGAAAATGGACTTACCTTTTGTTGTTTTTGGCCACAAATTTTGTGTTGTTTAGCCCACAGTCAACATATATCACTTTTTTCGAGAAAGAAAATATATTAATATCGCGAAGATACCAATTATACCCGGTCTATGTAGCACATGTCCAAAGACATCAAGGATACACACAGCCAAAAAAGAAAAAAAAGACCCACCATGCTGATCAGTCACTAGCAACAACAACACTATAACCACCACCAAAGACAACACCCAGCTTACAAAAGAGGTTCTCCAAAAGTAACGCCTCCAAGAAGGAAACAATGCACAAGCGTTGTCGTTCCCTAATCGAAGATCTTGAGTTTTCACCCCGGAGAAAGTCTAAGTTCACCTAAAAATAATGACTCAACGAGGCCATTGGCAGGTACAACCAATGAAGGCCAGAACTTGGGGTTTCACCCTAGGAATCAAGACTCGATACTCGAGGAGTGCCATTGCAATCCTCCAGTGCTGCCACCCCCGCTTGCCGAGGCCCCTGTTGCAAGTCACCAAACACCTAGCACACAGTCTTCATCGCATCTAGTACACCTTTCAGCCAACGCTTCAAAACCTCCGATCGCAGCCGCCATGGCTTTCTCCACCTCTATCATGCCTTGGTTGACTTAGAAATGTCCCATGACTCCAATAAAAAGCGAAGCTTCACGTCGCGCCCTTTCGAAGCTGTGTTGGTTGATAATATGAGCGCGCACGACAGGAGCCTTTCTAATTTAGATATCCAGGGGCGACATTCGCCAATCCGTATAGATCAGTGATGGGGAAGACTGGAACGTGACAGCAGCTAGATTGAAGAGGTCGACGTTTGGTAGAAAGACGCCATGGCGGACGGCGATTGCTAGGGCCAAATCACCACAGCACCAAGTGCGTCCAGGCCATGGCCAGCGCGCCTGGCACACCTGCCATGCCTCACCGACGCAACTAGGCCGCCAGTTGCATCACCGCCACTGTCCCGCGGGGTCGTCGACCACCCCCAACCCAACCGCCTCCATCCCTGATCGGATTTGGGCATAGATTCTCATATCCGCCACCAAGGCCAGGGCCCACTTCGGGGCTCATCAGAGCCACTGTGCCATGGGGTTGCCCACCGACGAGCACGTCATGGGAAGGGGCCGATGGAAGGGGACGCCGCGACGCCCCACCATGCAGAAGAGAGGAGGCCCCGCGCCCCATCCCGCACACCTGGGGAGGAGATCCCCGCTGCCGCCAACACCACAAGGGCTTTGCCCAATGGCACTCGTTGGCGGCTGCAAGGGAAGTGTCGGCGGGGAAGGGGAGCCCTAGGTGGCGGCGGCACGCTCCCGGGTCGCCCGCGGGGAGGGCGACATGGGTGGGGATTGAGGCCAACGTCACCTACCTACGTAACTGGATTGATTAGATCAACATATATCACTTAATAATACTTTTTTTTGCCAGACACTTAATAATACTTTACGGATACATAGAAAATATCTATATGTATCCATGAAAAAAAAAGAATGTTTCTTGAACATGTAAGTACCCTTTTTGGTTTTTAAAAATTGCAGGATCACTAGAGTCCGGGGGCCAAAATAGCACTGTCAGTACCAGCCCAAACAATTTTAGTCGAACCAGAGGAACTATCCACATAATGTACCACCCATCAAAAAAAATCAACATAATGTACCAAATTCCGCCCTTGTTTAGTTGACAGTCAGTGATATAATTCATGCCAACATACATCAACAGGTCATGCAGCATTCACTCAATCTTATTGGTCTATTAATTGTTCTCCTAGCTGAAAAAAAAAACCTCATACATTCATGATCCAGATGAAAAGAACTGCCATGTAAAAGATTGATATTGCCAAAAAACTCATACATTCATGATCCAGATGAAAAGAGCTGACCATGTAAAAGATTGATATTTACGAAACGTCAAACCATCATGTTGGACAGCACACATTCACCCATGCGATGCACCTATGTGAAGGTGGTCAGATGAATATATACGCCGGTAATTCAAAACTGAAAATTTCAGTCAGGTGAAAAAAAGAAGGCAAGATTCCTCCTCACAATTCTAGCATCCAATATATTCGGAAGCCCATAACAGACATGGAACAATTCCAGGACAAGCATTACCCCCTGCAAACTCATACCAGAATTGTAGCATATCAACTTACTTATCTGAACCCCTAAACCCAGCGAGCTAAATGGTAATCTCAAGCTCTGGGCATCATAAGCTAGAATTGTAGCACAGTGAGTTTCATCAGAATTTGGATTCTTGCATACCGAGTTGCAAAGTACACATCAGAAGTATCTGGATGCGGTAAAAATGAAATGTCGCTGCCATTTAGACATTAAAATTTGGATCCGTATTTGCATGACCATTGTATAGAAGCTCCGATCTTCCAGGATCAATTCTTTCTCCTGGAGCACCTTCATCACTTTATGCCGGACACCAAACGACACTCTGTAGGATGAAATCAAACAACGGAGCTGCTCTTCCTAATTATTCCCCTGCCGTCTTTCAGATCAGATTTTCTCTATTCATCCACCAAGCAAAACGACAAGTTAAATAACCGCCATCATGCTTTTCAAAGCCCAACAAAACAAAATCTTATTCTGAGATCCCATCATTTTCCAAGGTCACTTCATGCAAACTTTCATTTGGACATGATAAATTCATATCATTCTGATGCAGCAATATCAAAAACGAATTATGGTGTAACCTCAAGACCCAGTAATAAACTTACCAAAGTAGGATAGGTTAATAAACCAATAAAACTAAAAGGCAGTCCAGTCTGGTTAAACTGATGATATGTCAAAAGATACATATACTATGTGCCTGCAATACACAGCATATACATGTATCAAATAAGTTAGCAGCATAAAAAGAAAGGAGGAGAAATATTTATTCATGTGAGGTTTCTAACAAACAGCAGGCATCATCAGTAGGGGCAATAAACCAGGAAAAGAACCAACAACCCACAAATATTAGATCATCCACGTGTTTCAGAAATAACAACATATAAGCTGAATCACAATGCACAACACATGAGCAGTCAAATCACTAGATTCAGTCTAGACTGAGGACATGCCAGATGTTAATCTCTCACAATTGAACTTCGGGAAGCATTTTCCCTGCACAAGCAGCAGCATAAGCATCTGCAAGCCCCTGGAACACACTCATTGACGGTCAAGATACGTCTCTACAAATTTCTTGTGACTCATGCAAAACACGCCGAACAAGTCGATGTCTCTCTTAACCAACCCTTTCTCCTTGAGAACATATATGACATAATGCCTTGGGATCAGCCGCCTCTCCAAGCTGCATGTCAGAATGGACGGCCTTCGTGCGATGTATGAAGGTTCCAACCCAAATTCCGTCCTCAGGAACTCCACCTTGTGACCCATCGTGACCTCTGACAAAGTAAGGATGCGTGGCAACTTGGACACAGCCAGCTTGACCTCACAATATCCAAGAGCCCTCTCCAATGACTCAATTTTGGCTCTAGTCATCTCAGGAGTAAGGTTGCAGACGGTGACCAAGGCTGACTTGAACATCCCCGAAGAACGGTGCACACCTAGCTTTTCAGCGCGTGCCACCATTTCCTTCAGATGCTCTAAGTTATTTGTGAGCAGTTTGCCGGTGCACAAGTAGAGCCAGGCAATATCACAAGCACTTAGGCCGCACTGCTGCAAGAAGGCCATGTTAGGCTTGACCACCTTATCTACACTTTGGCTGAGGAGATGGAGGTTACTCCTCAGTGCGGCTTCCACCTTGTCGTAGGAGCCCAACAAGGAGATGTAGAACTCGAGGCGGGAGATTCCGGCGGGATTGAGAAAGATCCCCTGGACATGGTGATGAGGCGGGAGATCTGGGGAGGGGAGAGCCCATTTCCGGAGCCGGGCGACGCGTGGGGATATGGTTTTGTCCACGCTGGAGCAGAGGAACCGAGCGTCCAAGGCAATCGCCGAGGCGATGTCGGCTTTCGCGATGCCGGCGTCGGCGAGGAATGCGCGGACGGCGTCGGCATTGGCGGGCGACTTGAGACGGGGGACGAGGAATTTCGAGGCCTTGAGGGCTTGCGCTGGTGCGAGGCCGCAGGTGGCGACGAGGTAGTCCTCGACGACGAACTGGGCGGGGTGTGAACGAAGGCGGTGCCGGTGGAGAAGGGGAGGCGGCGGAGGTGGTTTCGGAGGCGGAGCATCGCGGCAATGGGAGTGAATTTTTCTTTTGTAAAGAAAGCCTGATGGCGGACGCAGATTTTTGAGACACGCGGCGCGAGGACGTTATCTATGCATTGGAAGTGGACTAATGGGAGTAACACTAGTGGCTGGGGCGCGCCTCCTCTGCGTCACTGTGCGCATCAGTCAGGCTGATGTACTATGACTGATGTACTTGTGAACGTTAGTACATTGCAGTTAAGGTACGGAGAGTAAAATAGAACTGCAGTAGAAGAGTTTTCATTTATAAAGCAGAGCAGGCCACGGTGCTGTCTCATGCATATATGCTAATAGGTCTATATTATTGGTCTGACGTGTTCGTTTTTCCAAAGACGTGCTCCACTGCTGCGGCCATGTCTCACGGCCTTGCCAAGCCCTGCGGGTCACCCTGCTAGACACCACCGTGTCACTGCTATTGTTGGTCCTCTCCTCCGCCTCCGAAAACACTCTGTCGTCCAGCTCGGGCTGGCCCCTTCTCCTCCTCCACCTGCTCTACAGCGCATGGAAGAAACACGCCCATGGTTGTCAATCCATAGCATGACAACCTTCGGAAGGTAGCAGTGTCGATGGGCACCATCTGCATGAAACTGAACATCTTTAGGAGATTAAACCGCAAATCCAGAATACTAAGCGACTGAATCACGTCCACATATTATCCCAACACCAGAATATATATGCTGCGCGGTTTCCATAAAGCAGAACAAAATGATTTCTTCAAGGGTAAGCAATTGATGAAAGCATATCTCTCTCTAATTTATCAAATTTGTTGCTTATCATTGAAGTATCTATCAAATGATTCGGAAGGAGAAAATCATCATTCCTTGAGATCATATATTCGATGTACTAAAAATGAAAAAGCTCAATCTACCATCAGAATTACATGTCATTACCTTGTCCGAGTTGACGTCATCGCTGGACGAACCAATGAACCAACCCCTTTCTATATGCTACGGTGATGTGATGATCATGGATTATAAGAAAGTAGGCTAGTTCAGTCTTGAAATGACATCTCCCACAGTATTCAGAGTAAAATCAATACCATTAAGCATTTGGGTCAAATAGATTTGCATACAAAATAAATTTGGAGGTTGGCATATCTTGATAGCATGAAACTTTAAGAATCGCAACCCCAAACTTTAAGAAATGACCACTTTGGTTTCTTGCCAAACCACAGTTCATAAGGCGTCGTCTCAACGATTTTGATGGTGCCCTATTTAACTTGAATGCAGCTGTCTCTAATGCATAACCCCAAAAACGATAGTGGTAAATCGGTAAGAGACATCATATATCGCACCATATCTAATAAAGTACGGTTACGATGTTTGGACACACCATTACACTGTGGTGTTCCAGGTGGCGTGAGTAGCGAAACTATTTCACATTGTTTTAACTGAAGGCCAAACTCGTAACTCAAATACTCTTCTCCATGATCAGATCGTAGAAACTTTATTTTCTTGTTACGATGATTTTCCGCTTCACTCTGAAATTATATGAACTTTTCAAATGTTTCAGACTTCTGTTTCATTAAGCAGATATACCCATATCTGCTCAAATCATCTGTGAAGGTCGGAAAATAATGATACCTACTACGAGCCTCAATATTCATCGGACCACATACATCTGTATGTATGATTTCCAACAAATCTGTTGCTCTCTCCATAGTTCCGGAGAACGGCGTTTCAGTCATCTTGCCCATGAGGCACGGTTCGCAAGCATCAAGTGATTCCAAAATCCCATCAGTATGGAGTTTCTTCATGCGCTTTACACCAATATGACCTAAACGACAGTGCCACAAATAAATTGCACTATCATTATTAACTTTGCATCTTTTGGCTTCAATATTATGATTATGTGTATCACTACGATCGAGATCCAACAAACCATTTTCGTTGGTGTGTATGACCATAGAAGGTTTTTATTCATGTAAACAGAACAACAATTGTTCTCTAACTTAAATGAATAACCGTATTGCAATAAACATGATCAAATCATATTCATGCTCAACGCAAACACCAAATAACACTTATTTAGTTTCAACACTAATCCCGAAAGTATAGGGAGTGTGCGATGATGATCATATCAATCTTGGAACTTCTTCCAACACACATCGTCACCTCGCCTTTTACTAGTCTCTGTTTATTCTGCAACTCCCGTTTTCGAGTTACTACTCTTTAGCAACTGAACCAGTATCAAATACTGAGGGGTTGCTATAAACACTAGTAAGTACACATCAATAACATGTATATCCAATATACCTTTGTTCACTTTGCCATCCTTCTTATCCACTAAGTACTTGGGGCAGTTTCGCCTCCAGTGACCAGTCCCTTCGCAGTAGAAGCACTTAGTCTCAGGCTTAGGTACAGACTTGGGCTTCTTCACTTGAGTAGCAACTTGCTTGCCGTTCTTTTTGAAGTTCCCCTTCTTCCCTTTGCCCTTTTCTTGAAACTAGTGGTCTCGTCAACCATCAACACTTGATGTTTTTCTTGATTTCTACCTTCGTCGATTTCAGCATCATGAAGAGCTCGGGAATTACTTTCATCATCCCTTGCATACTATAGTTCATCACGAAGTTCTACTAACTTGGTGATGGTGACTAGAGAATTCTGTCAATCACTATTTTATCTGGAAGATTAACTCCCACTTGATTCAAGCGATTGTAGTACCCAGACAATCTGAGCACATGCTCACTAGTTGAGCGATTCTCCTCCATCTTTTAGCTATAGAACTTGTTGGAGACTTCATATCTCTCAACTCGGGTATTTGCTTGAAATATTAACTTCAACTCCTGGAACATCTCATATGGTCCATGACGTTCAAAACGTCTTTGAAGTCCCGATTCTAAGCCGTTAAGCATGGTGCACTAAACTATCAAGTATTCATCATATTGAGCTAGCCAAACGTTCATAACGTCTGTATCTGCTCCTGCAATAGGTCTGTCACTTAGCGGTGCATTAAGGACATAATTTTTCTGTGCAGCAATGAGGATAATCCTCAGATCACGGATCCAATCCGCATCTTTGCTACTAACATCTTTCAACATAATTTTTCTCTAGGAACATATCAAAAATAAACACAGGGAAGCAACAACGCGAGCTATTGATCTATAACATAATTTGCAAAATACTATCAGGACTAAGTTCATGATAAATTTAAGTTCAATTAATCATATTACTTAAGAATTCCCACTTAGATAGACATCCCTCTAATCATCTAAGTGATTGCGTGATCCAAAGCAACTAAACCATGTCCGATTAACACGTGAGATGGAGTAGTCTCAATGGTGAACATCACTATGTTGATCATATCTACTATATGATTCACGCTCGACCTTTCGGTCTCTGTGTTCCGAGGCCATATCTGTATATATGCTAGGCTCGTCAAGTTTAACCTGAGTATTCCGCGTGTGCAACTGTTTTGCACCCGTTGTATTTGAACGTAGAGCCTATCACACCCGATTAACACGTGGTGTCTCAGCACGAAGAACTTTCGCAACGGTGCATACTCAGGGAGAATACTTTTGTCTTGAAATTTTAGTGAGAGATCATCTTATAATGCTACCGTCAATCAAAGCAAGATAAGATGCATAAAGGATTAACATCACATGCAATCAATATAAGTGATATTATATGGCCATCATCATCTTGTGCTTGTGATCTCCATCTCCGAAGCACCGTGCTCGTGATCTCCATCTCCGAAGCACCGTCATGATCACCATTGTCACCGGCTCGACACCTTGATCTCCATCGTAGTATCGTTGTCGTCTCGCCAACTTATTGCTTTTACGACTATCGCTACCGCTTAGTGATAAAGTAAAACTATTACATGGCGATTGCATCTCATACAATAAAGCGACAACCATATGGCTCCTGCCAGTTGCCGATAACTCGGTTACAAAACATGATCATCTCATACAACACATTATATCACATCATGTCTTGACCATATCACATCACAACATGCCCTGCAAAAACAAGTTAGACGTCCTCTACTTTGTTGTTGCATGTTTTACGTGGCTGCTACGGGCTTAGCAAGAACCGTTATTACCTACGCATCAAAACCACAACGATAGTTTGTCAAGTTCTCCCTGCAATCATCTTTGTCAACAGCCAAGTTCATGCTCAAATTTAATGAGCTCTGATCAAGCGTTTGAGCTACCTCTAGACATGAGGATGGGGGTGACGATTGCAGGGACATGTGTGGCAGCATTGTCGGCGACATCTCCATGGGAGGGTGAGAGTGAACGGCAACACCTACAATAAGAACACGTCAGGATCACACATCAAACAAGAAAATTATTCAGCGAACAATAACAAATATATTACATAGATTAATCGTCCTCTGCAGGCTAGTTGAAATCATGGAACCGTGACAAGGAAGAACAACTAAACAAGAATTGGTCATAGGTTGTTATCTCTGAGACCAAAGCAAAAGATAGCCCTCAACGGCATGAATGTAAATCTAACCATTTTTCCGTTACTGTCTGCCTTTGAAATAGTATTAGAGATCCTTTTTAAAACGTCATAGCCCTATGGAAAGATAGAAAATTCAGCATCATAAGAGAGAAATATAGGTGCATTTTCTTTTGAGCTTCCATCTTCCCCTACTTCTGAATTGAATTTTCCAGTAATTTTCAATGTGCATACAATAATGTTGATTCAAATTGAAGTGTAGCTCACACTGGGCTGGACAGGGGCTAGTTAGAGCCAGTTTTGGTTATCTGGATCATGAAACACTAACTTATCATATTTAAGCTGAAAATAGTAAGGCTTATAAAAGAAACAGAGCAGAAAGGTAAGTGTACGCATGTAGTGTTGTCATGGGCATGCTTTTCCTTTGCGCTTAGGGACGTCGTGTCGATGTTACTAATAACTAACAAGAAGCATTTTATGTTGTGTGATACAGAGTATGATCTCACCGAATAAGGCAGATGTATGTATCCATCTTCCATGGAAAGTCCACGGTTAAAAAGCTGGTCCCAGAAAACTGCATTCTGCTAGACACTTCCTTGGACCGTCACACAAACCTCTCCACTGTAGTGCTCATTATTTAAACTATTTATTAACTAGCGTAATAGTGCTTATAAATTGGAAAAGACGGCACAAGCTATAATATAAAACATAAGGAAAATAAAAATGACATACTATCTGATAAGAGAGCACAAAGGAAGCACAAGAAGAGTAGTATGCCTTCTGGAAAGAAATAAATTTAGCATAAAGGTGTTGGGGAACGTAGTAATTTCAAAAAAATTCCTACGCACACGCAAGATCATGGTGATGCATAGCAACGAGAGGGGAGAGTGTTGTCCACGTACCCTCGTAGACCGACAGCGGAAGCGTTATCACAACGCAGTTGATGTAGTCGTACGTCTTCACGATCCGACCGATCAAGTACCGAACGCACGGCACCTCCGAGTTCTACACACGTTCAGCTCGATGACGTCCCTCGAATTCCGATCCAGCCGAGTGTTGAGGGAGAGTTTCGTCAGCACGACGGCGTAGTGACGATGATGATGTTCCACCGACGCAGGGCTTCGCCTAAGCTCCGCAACGGTATTATCGAGGTGTAATATGGTGGAGGGGGCACCGCACACGGCTAAGAGATCTCAAGGATCAATTGTTGTGTCTCTGGGGTGCCCCCCTGCGCCCGTATATAAAGGAGCAAGGGGGAGGCAGCCGGCCAAGGGGAGAGGCGCGCCAGGAGGGGGAGTCCTACTCCCACCAGGAGTAGGACTCCTCCTTTCCTTGTGGGAGTAGGAGAAGGGAAGGGGGAAGGAGAAAGAAGGAAGGGGGCGCCCCCCTCCCTAGTCCAATTCGGACTAGCCCATGGGGAGGTGTGCGGCCATCCTTTGGGGTCTTTTTCTTCTTTCCCGTATGGCCCATTAAGGCCCAATACGAATTCCCCTAACTCTCCGGTACTCCGAACAATACCCGATTCACTCGGAACCTTTCCGAAGTCCGAATATAGTCGTCCAATATATCGATCTTTACGTCTCGGCCATTTCGAGACTCCTCGTCATGTCCCCGATCTCATCCGAGACTCCGAACTCCTTCGGTACATCAAAACTCAATAAAACTGTCATGGTAACGTTAAGCGTGCGGACCCTTCGGGTTCGAGAACTATGTAGACATGACCGAGACACCTCTCCGGTCAATAACCAATAGCGGGACCTGGATGCCCATATTGGCTCCCACATATTCTACGAAGATCTTTATCGGTCAGACCGCATAACAACATACGTTGTTCCCTTTGTCATCGGTATGTTACTTGCCCGAGATTTCATCGTCGGTATCTCGATACCTAGTTCAATCTCGTTACCGGCAAGTCTCTTTACTCGTTCCGTAATACATCATCCCGCAACTAACTCATTAGTCACAATGCTTGCAAGGCTTATAGTGATGTGCATTACCGAGTGGGCCCAGAGATACCTCTCTGACAATCGGAGTGACAAATCCTAATCTCGAAATACGCCAACCCAACAAGTACCTTTGGAGACACCTGTAGAGCACCTTTATAATCACCCAGTTACGTTGTGACGTTTGGTAGCACACAAAGTGTTCCTCCGGTAAACGGGAGTTGCATAATCTCATAGTCATAGGAACATGTATAAGTCATGAAGAAAGCAATAGCAACATACTAAACGATCGGGTGCTAAGCTAACGGAATGGGTCAAGTCAATCACGTCATTCTACTAATGAGGTGATCCCGTTAATCAAATGAAAACTCATGTCTATGGCTAGGAAACATAACCATCTTTGATTAACGAGCTAGTCAAGTAGAGGCATACTAGTGACACTCTGTTCGTCTATGTATTCACACATGTATTATGTTTCCGGTTAATACAATTCTAGCATGAATAATACACTACTGGAATCAGCTAATTTGCCATCTGCCAGCTCTTTGCCGTCTGCTAGCTGACGGCAAAGAAGCTCTTTGCCATCAGCTACACGTAAGCGGACGGCAAAGAAAAGGCTGACGGGAAAGAAGCTCTTTGCCATCAGCCACCTCTTTGCCGTCCGCCAGCAGACGGCAAAGAATCTTTGCCGTCCGCTGGCAGACGGCAAAGAGTGTGGTAGCCCCCACCCCCCGCTCGTTTGAAAAAATCTTAACGGCCCACCTCTTTGCCGTCCGCTAGCAGACGGCAAAGAGGCAAAAAGGCGGACGACAAAGGCTGGCTGACGGCAAAGAGGGCACTTGCCTAACGGCAGGTACCCCCCCGCCCGTTACTCACTTCGTCCTCGCGCGCCCTTCTCCTCCGACCCCGTCGCCGCCGCCGCCGCCCGCCGCCCCGTCGCCCCCGCCGCCCCGTCGCCCCGCCGCCCCGGCTCCCCGCCGCCCCACCGCCCCGTCGCCCCCCGCCCCGGCCCCCCGCCGCCCCGCGCCCCACCGC
The DNA here is from genome assembly GCF_018294505.1 of Triticum aestivum. Classification (NCBI taxonomy): domain Eukaryota; kingdom Viridiplantae; phylum Streptophyta; class Magnoliopsida; order Poales; family Poaceae; genus Triticum; species Triticum aestivum. The sequence continues at coordinate 412,232,997 of NC_057811.1, forward strand.
CGCCCCGGCCCACAGCCGCCCCGCGCCCCTCGCCGCCTCCTCCACCGCCCCGCCCCGGCCTCCCGCCGCCCCGCCTCCTCCACCGCCCCGCCCCGGCCCCCCGCCGCCCCGCCTCCTCCACCGCCCCGCCCCGGCCCCCCGTCGCCGGCCCCTCCCCGACCCGTCGCCGCCCCCCCACAGTGAGCCCCTCGATCCCATTTTTTTTTTTGTTTTTTTTTCTGTTTAGATAAGGTTTTTTAGTTTAAGTTTTTTCAGTTTAGAATTAATTAGTGTAGGTTATTTAGTTTAATTAGTTTAGGTTTAATTAGTTTAAATAGTTTAGTTTTAATTAGTTTAGGTTTTTAGTTTAGGTTTAGGTTAAGTAGAAGGGGGAAGAAGAAGAAGAAGAAGAAGAAGAAGAGGAGGAGGAGGAGGAGGAGAAGAAGAAGAAGAAGAAGAAGAAGAAGAAGAGGAGGAGGAGGAGGAGGAGGAGGAGGAGGAGGAGGAGAAGAAGAAGAAGAAGAAGAAGAAGAAGAAGAAGAAGAAGAAGAAGAAGAAGAAGAAGAAGAAGAAGAAGAAGAAGAAGAAGAAGAAGAAGAAGAAGAAGAAGAGGAGGAGGAGGAGGAGGAGGAGGAGGAGGAGGAGGAGGAGGAGAAAGAAGAAGAAGAAGAAGAAGAAGAAGAAGAAGAAGAAGAAGAAGAAGAAGAAGAAGAAGAAGAAGAAGAAGAAGAAGAAGAAGAAGAAGAGGAGGAGGAGGAGGAGGAGGAGGAGGAGGAAGAAGAAGAAGAAGAAGAAGAAGAAGAAGAAGAAGAAGAAGAAGAAGAAGAGGAGGAGGAGGAGGAGGAGGAAGAGGAGGAGGAGAAAGAGGAAGAAGAAGAAGAAGAAGAAGAAGACGGGGGATGAGAAGAAGTAGAAGAATGATAAGAAGTAGAAGTAGTAGAAGAATGAGAAGACCCCCTGACCCCCTGACCCCCAACCCCGACACCACACCCCGACCCTGAGCCTGAGAGAGATAGAACGGAGAAACTTCTGGCGGAGGTGGCGGAGAGGCAGCGGGAGATGGAGGAGAGGACGAGAAAGATGATGGAGGAGGAGAGGGCACGGAATGACATGCAGGCAAGGGCCATGTACGAGCTCCTTGTGGTAAGTTTCTTCTGCAGATTACTTGCTAGTCTTAACATTTGAGTCTCATTACTAACTAGTATGACTCTGTTCTGAAAACCAAATGTGCAGTCTGTGTGCGAGAAGTCCGGTCAGCCCGCTCCGCCGATGCCAGTGATTGCTCCTGGGAGCACGGTGAGTTTAGTTTGAATGGACATTACTTGGTAGTCTTAACATTTGAGTGTCGTAATGCTAACGAGACATTGGAAATGATCTTTGGTGCAGCTTAACTCCAAAAACGCATCGCACGATCCTTCTCCAGGTAGCGGCACTAGCCACCCCGCTCCTACACCTCCCTGATCACGGTAAGTTTCTCTAGTGTTTTGCTTAACAAATGCATAAAGACCTAGACTTAGCTTTATTTCCTCCTATATGCTTACCATAATGACCTAGAGTTAGCTTATTTTCCTCCAAAATGACCCATTTTACCTAGGTTAGCTTATAAATGATGCAGTTCATCCAAGTTAGCTCAAAAATGACCCCTTTTACGTAGATTAGCTCCTAAATGATCCATTTTACCTACGTTAGCTTTAAAATGGTCCATTTCACCTACGTTAACTCCAAAATGACCCATCTTACCTAGGTTATCTCATAAACGATCCATTTCAACTAATTTAGCTCATAAACGATCCATTTGACCTAAGTGAGCTAAAAAACGATCCATTTCACCTAAATTAGCTCTTAAATGATCCATTTCACCTAAGTTAGCTGAAAAAGATCCATTTCAACTAAATTAGCTCAAAAATGATCCATTTCAACAAAGTTAGCTCAAAACCGATCCATTTCAACAAAGTTAGCTCAAAAACGATCCATTTGACCTAAGTGAGCTAAAAAACGATCCATTTCACCTTAGTTACCTCAAAAACGATCCATTTCACCTTAGTTACCTCAAAAACGATCCATTTCTAACTTTCTTATTTTGCCATTTTGCAGATTTCATTATGTGCTGGATGGAGTGCTTGTTCTACTCTTCTTCTTCTTGTCTTCTCATTCTTGTCTTCTCATTCTAGTCACCTTAGCTATGGAGTGCTTCTTTATGTATGGATGGAACTTCTTTATGTATGAAATGATGGATGGAACTTGTTTATGTATGAAATGATGGATGGAACTTGTTTATGTATGAAATGATGTATGAACTTGTTTATGTGATGAATGCCTGTGAAATATATCTATATGTCATATATATTTTCTGTGCAAATTGTGGGATTTAACAAAAAACAGAAAAAACAGACAATATGCAGGCTCTTTGCCGTCTGCCACCGACGGCAAAGAGCTCTTTGCCGTCTGCCGCAGACGGCAAAGAAGCCACGTGGCAGCCAACTGTGCTTCCTGGGAGATGACCCATTTGGTCAGTTTGCCTACAATGGCAGACGGCAAAGACTTTGCCGTCCGTGGCAGACGGCAAAGAACCTGTACTTTGCCATCAGTGGCAGACGGCAAAGAACCTGCCATCTAGTGACGTGTAGATGACATCATAAGGCGGACGGCAAAGACCAGAGAAATTTTGCCGTCCGCGGCGGACGGCAAAGGTCTGCCGTTAGCCACTTAATGGACTGACAGCGCAATTATTGCCGTCCACCCTCTTTGCCGTCCGCCGCAGACGGCAAAGGCTCTTTGCCGTCCGCCGCCAGGAAGCAGACGGCAAAGCAGCTGTTTACCGTAGCCTTCTTTGCCGGAGCCTTTTGCCATCCGCGGCTGACGGCAAAGGTCTTTGCCGTCCGCCTTTCGAGCCTTTGCCGTCCGCCGTGGCAGACGGCAAAGTAGCTGTTTCCTGTAGTGATAAACATTTATCATGATATAAGGAAATATATAATACTTTATTATTGCCTTTAGGGCATATTTCCTTCAGTCTCCCACTTGCACTAGAGTCAATAATCTAGTTCACATCGCCATGTGATTTAACATCAATAGTTCACATCACCATGTGATTAACAACCATAGTTCACGTATCTATGTGACCAACACTCAAAGGGTTTACTAGAGTCAATAATCTAGTTCACATCGCTATGTGATTAACACCCAAAGAGTACTAAGGTGTGATCGTGTTTTGATTGTGAGATAATTTTAGTCAACGGGTCTGTCACATTCAGATCCGTAAGTATTTTGCAAATTTCTATGTCTACAATGCTCTGCACGGAGCTACTCTAGCTAATTGCTCCCACTTTCAATATGTATCTAGACCGAGACTTAGAGTCATCTAGATTTAGTGTCAAAACTTGCATCGACGTAACCCTTTACGATGAACCTTTTTTTTACTTCCATAATTGAGAAACATATCCTTATTCCACTAAGGATAATTTTGACCGTTGTCCAGTGATCTACTCCTAGATCACTATTGTACTCCCTTGCCAAAATTAGTGTAGGGTATACAATAGATCTGGTACACAGCATGGCATACTTTATAGAACCTATGGCCAAGGCATAGGGAATGACTTTCATTCTCTTTCTATCTTTTGCCGTGGTCCGGCTTTGAGTCTTACTCAATTTCACACCTTGTAACACAGGCAAGAACTCTTTCTTTGACTGTTCCATTTTGAACTACTTCAAAATCTTGTTAAGGTATGTACTCATTGAAAAAAAACTTATCAAGCGTCTTGATCTATCTCTATAGATCTTGATGCTCAATATGTAAGCAGCTTCACCGAGGTCTTTCTTTGAAAAACTCCTTTCAAACACTCCTTTATGCTTTGCAGAATAATTCTACATTATTTCCGATCAACAATATGTCATTCACATATACTTATCAAAAATGCTGTAGTGCTCCCACTCACTTTCTTGTAAATACAGGCTTCATCGCAAGTCTGTATAAAACTATATCCTTTGATCAACTTATCAAAGCGTATATTCCACCTCCGAGATGCTTGCACCAGTCCACAGATGGATCGCTGGAGCTTGCATATTTTGTTAGCACCTTTAGGATTGACAAAACCTTCTGGTTGCATCATATACAACTCTTCTTTAATAAATCCATTAAGGAATGTAGTTTTGTTTATCCATTTGCCAGATTTCATAAAATGCGGCAATTGCTAATATGATTCAGACAGACTTAAGCATAGATACGAGTGAGAAACTCTCATCGTAGTCAACACCTTGAACTTGTCGAAAAACCTTTTTGCGACAATTCTAGCTTTGTAGATAGTAACACTACTATCAGCGTCCGTCTTCCTCTTGACGATCCATTTATTCTCAATTGCTTGCCGATCATCGGGCAAGTCAACCAAAGTCCACACTTTGTTCTCATACATGGATCTCATCTCAGATTTCATGGCCTCAAGCCATTTTGCGGAATCTGGGCTCACCATCGCTTCTTCATAGTTCGTAGGTTCGTCATGGTCTAGTAACATAACCTCCAGAACAGGATTACCGTACCACTCTGGTGCGGATCTTACTCTGGTTTACCTACGAGGTTTGGTAGTAACTTGATCTGAAGTTACATGATCATCATCATTAACTTCCTCACTAATTGGTGTAGAAGTCACAGGAACAGATTTCTGTGATGAACTACTTTCCAATAAGGGAGCAGGTACATTTACCTCATCAAGTTTTACTTTCCTCCCACTCACTTCTTTCGAGAGAAACTACTTCTCTAGAAAGGATCCATACTAAGCAACGAATGTCTTGCCTTCGGATCTGTGATAGAAGGTGTACCCAACTGTCTCCTTTGGGTATCCTATGAAGACACATTTCTCCGATTTGGGTTTGAGCTTACCAGGATGAAACTTTTTCACATAAGCATCGCAACCCCAAACTTTAAGAAATGACCACTTTGGTTTCTTGCCAAACCACAGTTCATAAGGCGTCGTCTCAACGATTTTGATGGTGCCCTATTTAACTTGAATGCAGCTGTCTCTAATGCATAACCCCAAAAACGATAGTGGTAAATCGGTAAGAGACATCATATATCGCACCATATCTAATAAAGTACGGTTACGATGTTTGGACACACCATTACACTGTGGTGTTCCAGGTGGCGTGAGTAGCGAAACTATTTCACATTGTTTTAACTGAAGGCCAAACTCGTAACTCAAATACTCTTCTCCATGATCAGATCGTAGAAACTTTATTTTCTTGTTACGATGATTTTCCGCTTCACTCTGAAATTATATGAACTTTTCAAATGTTTCAGACTTCTGTTTCATTAAGCAGATATACCCATATCTGCTCAAATCATCTGTGAAGGTCGGAAAATAATGATACCTACTACGAGCCTCAATATTCATCGGACCACATACATCTGTATGTATGATTTCCAACAAATCTGTTGCTCTCTCCATAGTTCCGGAGAACGGCGTTTCAGTCATCTTGCCCATGAGGCACGGTTCGCAAGCATCAAGTGATTCCAAAATCCCATCAGTATGGAGTTTCTTCATGCGCTTTACACCAATATGACCTAAACGACAGTGCCACAAATAAATTGCACTATCATTATTAACTTTGCATCTTTTGGCTTCAATATTATGATTATGTGTATCACTACGATCGAGATCCAACAAACCATTTTCGTTGGTGTGTATGACCATAGAAGGTTTTTATTCATGTAAACAGAACAACAATTGTTCTCTAACTTAAATGAATAACCGTATTGCAATAAACATGATCAAATCATATTCATGCTCAACGCAAACACCAAATAACACTTATTTAGTTTCAACACTAATCCCGAAAGTATAGGGAGTGTGCGATGATGATCATATCAATCTTGGAACTTCTTCCAACACACATCGTCACCTCGCCTTTTACTAGTCTCTGTTTATTCTGCAACTCCCGTTTTCGAGTTACTACTCTTTAGCAACTGAACCAGTATCAAATACTGAGGGGTTGCTATAAACACTAGTAAGTACACATCAATAACATGTATATCCAATATACCTTTGTTCACTTTGCCATCCTTCTTATCCACTAAGTACTTGGGGCAGTTTCGCCTCCAGTGACCAGTCCCTTCGCAGTAGAAGCACTTAGTCTCAGGCTTAGGTACAGACTTGGGCTTCTTCACTTGAGTAGCAACTTGCTTGCCGTTCTTTTTGAAGTTCCCCTTCTTCCCTTTGCCCTTTTCTTGAAACTAGTGGTCTCGTCAACCATCAACACTTGATGTTTTCTTGATTTCTACCTTCGTCGATTTCAGCATCATGAAGAGCTCGGGAATTACTTTCATCATCCCTTGCATACTATAGTTCATCACGAAGTTCTACTAACTTGGTGATGGTGACTAGAGAATTCTGTCAATCACTATTTTATCTGGAAGATTAACTCCCACTTGATTCAAGCGATTGTAGTACCCAGACAATCTGAGCACATGCTCACTAGTTGAGCGATTCTCCTCCATCTTTTAGCTATAGAACTTGTTGGAGACTTCATATCTCTCAACTCGGGTATTTGCTTGAAATATTAACTTCAACTCCTGGAACATCTCATATGGTCCATGACGTTCAAAACGTCTTTGAAGTCCCGATTCTAAGCCGTTAAGCATGGTGCACTAAACTATCAAGTATTCATCATATTGAGCTAGCCAAACGTTCATAACGTCTGTATCTGCTCCTGCAATAGGTCTGTCACTTAGCGGTGCATTAAGGACATAATTTTTCTGTGCAGCAATGAGGATAATCCTCAGATCACGGATCCAATCCGCATCTTTGCTACTAACATCTTTCAACATAATTTTTCTCTAGGAACATATCAAAAATAAACACAGGGAAGCAACAACGCGAGCTATTGATCTATAACATAATTTGCAAAATACTATCAGGACTAAGTTCATGATAAATTTAAGTTCAATTAATCATATTACTTAAGAATTCCCACTTAGATAGACATCCCTCTAATCATCTAAGTGATTGCGTGATCCAAAGCAACTAAACCATGTCCGATTAACACGTGAGATGGAGTAGTCTCAATGGTGAACATCACTATGTTGATCATATCTACTATATGATTCACGCTCGACCTTTCGGTCTCTGTGTTCCGAGGCCATATCTGTATATATGCTAGGCTCGTCAAGTTTAACCTGAGTATTCCGCGTGTGCAACTGTTTTGCACCCGTTGTATTTGAACGTAGAGCCTATCACACCCGATTAACACGTGGTGTCTCAGCACGAAGAACTTTCGCAACGGTGCATACTCAGGGAGAATACTTTTGTCTTGAAATTTTAGTGAGAGATCATCTTATAATGCTACCGTCAATCAAAGCAAGATAAGATGCATAAAGGATTAACATCACATGCAATCAATATAAGTGATATTATATGGCCATCATCATCTTGTGCTTGTGATCTCCATCTCCGAAGCACCGTGCTCGTGATCTCCATCTCCGAAGCACCGTCATGATCACCATTGTCACCGGCTCGACACCTTGATCTCCATCGTAGTATCGTTGTCGTCTCGCCAACTTATTGCTTTTACGACTATCGCTACCGCTTAGTGATAAAGTAAAACTATTACATGGCGATTGCATCTCATACAATAAAGCGACAACCATATGGCTCCTGCCAGTTGCCGATAACTCGGTTACAAAACATGATCATCTCATACAACACATTATATCACATCATGTCTTGACCATATCACATCACAACATGCCCTGCAAAAACAAGTTAGACGTCCTCTACTTTGTTGTTGCATGTTTTACGTGGCTGCTACGGGCTTAGCAAGAACCGTTATTACCTACGCATCAAAACCACAACGATAGTTTGTCAAGTTCTCCCTGCAATCATCTTTGTCAACAGCCAAGTTCATGCTCAAATTTAATGAGCTCTGATCAAGCGTTTGAGCTACCTCTAGACATGAGGATGGGGGTGACGATTGCAGGGACATGTGTGGCAGCATTGTCGGCGACATCTCCATGGGAGGGTGAGAGTGAACGGCAACACCTACAATAAGAACACGTCAGGATCACACATCAAACAAGAAAATTATTCAGCGAACAATAACAAATATATTACATAGATTAATCGTCCTCTGCAGGCTAGTTGAAATCATGGAACCGTGACAAGGAAGAACAACTAAACAAGAATTGGTCATAGGTTGTTATCTCTGAGACCAAAGCAAAAGATAGCCCTCAACGGCATGAATGTAAATCTAACCATTTTTCCGTTACTGTCTGCCTTTGAAATAGTATTAGAGATCCTTTTTAAAACGTCATAGCCCTATGGAAAGATAGAAAATTCAGCATCATAAGAGAGAAATATAGGTGCATTTTCTTTTGAGCTTCCATCTTCCCCTACTTCTGAATTGAATTTTCCAGTAATTTTCAATGTGCATACAATAATGTTGATTCAAATTGAAGTGTAGCTCACACTGGGCTGGACAGGGGCTAGTTAGAGCCAGTTTTGGTTATCTGGATCATGAAACACTAACTTATCATATTTAAGCTGAAAATAGTAAGGCTTATAAAAGAAACAGAGCAGAAAGGTAAGTGTACGCATGTAGTGTTGTCATGGGCATGCTTTTCCTTTGCGCTTAGGGACGTCGTGTCGATGTTACTAATAACTAACAAGAAGCATTTTATGTTGTGTGATACAGAGTATGATCTCACCGAATAAGGCAGATGTATGTATCCATCTTCCATGGAAAGTCCACGGTTAAAAAGCTGGTCCCAGAAAACTGCATTCTGCTAGAGACTTCCTTGGACCGTCACACAAACCTCTCCACTGTAGTTCTCATTATTTAAACTATTTATTAACTAGCGTAATAGTGCTTATAAATTGGAAAAGATGGCACAAGCTATAATATAAAACATCAGGAAAATAAAAATGACATACTATCTGATAAGAGAGCACAAAGGAAGCACAAGAAGAGTAGTATGCCTTCTGGAAAGAAATAAATTTAGCATAAAGGTGTTGGGGAACGTAGTAATTTCAAAAAAATTCCTACGCACACGCAAGATCATGGTGATGCATAGCAACGAGAGGGGAGAGTGTTGTCCACGTACCCTCGTAGACCGACAACGGAAGCGTTATCACAACGCGGTTGATGTAGTCGTACGTCTTCACGATCCGACCGATCAAGTACCGAACGCACGGCACCTCCGAGTTCTACACACGTTCAGCTCGATGACGTCCCTCGAATTCCGATCCAGCCGAGTGTTGAGGGAGAGTTTCGTCAGCACGACGGCGTGGTGACGATGATGATGTTCCACCGACGCAGGGCTTCGCCTAAGCTCCGCAACGGTATTATCGAGGTGTAATATGGTGGAGGGGGGCACCGCACACGGCTAAGAGATCTCAAGGATCAATTGTTGTGTCTCGGGGGTGCCCCCTGCCCCCGTATATAAAGGAGCAAGGGGGAGGCAGCCGGCCAAGGGGAGAGGCGCGCCAGGAGGGGGAGTCCTACTCCCACCGGGAGTAGGACTCCTCCTTTCCTTGTGGGAGTAGGAGAAGGGAAGGGGGAAGGAGAAAGAAGGAAGGGGGCGCCCCCCCTCCCTAGTCCAATTCGGACTAGCCAATGGGGAGGGGTGCGGCCACCCTTTGGGGTCTTTTTCTTCTTTCCCGTATGGCCCATTAAGGCCCAATACGAATTCCCGTAACTCTCCGGTACTCCGAACAATACCCGAATCACTCGGAACCTTTTCGAAGTCCGAATATAGTCGTCCAATATATCGATCTTTACGTCTCGGCCATTTCGAGACTCCTCGTCATGTCCCCGATCTCATCCGGGACTCCGAACTCCTTCGGTACATCAAAACTCAATAAAACTGTCATGGTAACGTTAAGCGTGCGGACCCTTCGGGTTCGAGAACTATGTAGACATGACCGAGACACCTCTCCGGTCAATAACCAATAGCGGGACCTGGATGCCCATATTGGCTCCCACATATTCTACGAAGATCTTTATCGGTCAGACCGCATAACAACATACGTTGTTCCCTTTGTCATCGGTATGTTACTTGCCCGAGATTCGATCGTCGGTATCTCGATACCTAGTTCAATCTCGTTACCGGCAAGTCTCTTTACTCGTTCCGTAATACATCATCCCGCAACTAACTCATTAGTCACAATGCTTGCAAGGCTTATAGTGATGTGCATTACCGAGTGGGCCCAGAGATACCTCTCCGACAATCGGAGTGACAAATCCTAATCTCGAAATACGCCAACCCAACAAGTACCTTTAGAGACACCTGTAGAGCACCTTTATAATCACACAGTTACGTTGTGACGTTTGGTAGCACACAAAGTGTTCCCCTGGTAAACGGGAGTTGCATAATCTCATAGTCATAGGAACATGTATAAGTCATGAAGAAAGCAATAGCAACATACTAAACGATCGGGTGCTAAGATAACGGAATGGGTCAAGTCAATCACGTCATTCTCCTAATGAGGTGATCCCGTTAATCAAATGACAACTCATGTCTATGGCTAGGAAACATAACCATCTTTGATTAACAAGCTAGTCAAGTAGAGGCATACTAGTGACACTCTGTTTGTCTATGTATTCACACATGTATTATGTTTCCGGTTAATACAATTCTAGCATGAATAATAAACATTTATCATGATATAAGGAAATATATAATACTTTATTATTGCCCCTAGGGCATATTTCCTTCAAAAGGGAGAATGAACAAGCAAGTCATAAGATCACATTCTTCTCATGGAAATTAAAGGGTCTAAAGAATGCATCTCATATTCATCGGAGGATGAAGCTTTGCTAACAGAATCATTATGCAGTAGTATTTTCATCCAAAATTTTCAGTTAGTAACTACTATATGTAGGTCAGGTTTTGACAGATATAGCAGTGTCGTGGTATTATACACAATCCACTGCCAAAAGTCTTCACTATTTTTCTACCAAGATTTTCACGAAGTAATGTATCTTTCCTTTTTAGATGGTACTTCTACATGTAGCATGTTACTCTAATACTGAGTGGTTAACCTGCTTCCTTTCATCAAATATACAATTGCACTATTAGTAGTAGCACTGGCTAATATATGTCATTTCCCTGTAACCCCTAAAGACTGAAACAATGATCGGTGCATACAAATCTTGGTCCGAGACTCCGAGCAATACAAAATCATGACTATGGTCTGTTCTGCATACATATATAGTGCATGCTACTGATATTCTTCCACAAGTAATCTTGTAGAGCCAAATACAAACGGATTAGTAAAAGCAAATGCTACATGAATAATCAATAGGAATATACTTAAAGAATAAAAGTACAACCCCCAAGAGAACATTGAACAATCAAAAGATACTTTCAAAGGAGTTAGTCTAACTCCTGAATCTAAGCAGACCGTACGTATTTGCCTCTCTGGCCATGTATTCAGTCCCTTGTTTCACTCTCAAATTGTCTCATAGAATTAATCGCCACAGTTTTGGCACACATTATAGGATCTTCCAGCTATGATGCTCAGACCAGTTCAAAGAGCAGCGGTAATCAAGAAACTTACCTATTTCCATCATTTGCTGCTTCATCATGCTAATATCGGAGTCTCCAGCTTTGCCTCTTTTATCTGATTGACAACAAAAGTCTTCCTTCTGAATAAATATTACAAGACCAAAATATTACGACGTAGAAGGTGCTAAATCAATTGCAAAGAAAGTCGCTAATGAAAACCTAAGGTAGTGAATCTTACCGTCTCCTTGTCACTTCTACCATAGTCCATTTCAAGCCAGGTGTATTTCTTTGAGTAACACCTGAAATTGTTGCGATTGGACCATCCATTATTAGTATTGTGCCAGAACTTGAATTCAAATACACGAATCACTTCGTGTCATGGCATGGGGCCGAGCAGCTCGCTCCGACCTCGGTGACCTACTCTGCCATATCTCCAGTAAATCCGAAAGCTTCCACCATCAGCCCTGCTAACTTCACCTCTCCACAATAGCTTCTTAACCACATATCAGGCTGCAAAACCAACTGTAACAGAAAGGGTGACACCTGCAAAAACACAAGCGCAGAAAACTCATATGTTGAACATTTATATTATCACAGCTCCTGCTAGCAACTTGAGCCTCCACCACATATTATTGCTCCAACTTTATTTGGAAGCGCAATCGATAACCGGCCAAGAATGAAACACCATCCCCATATTCTCTTTCCTTCATTGAATTGAGACAAATTATCAAAAAAGCTAATCTCAACTAATTTAACCTAGGCATTGTGAATTCTCAGCATCCAAAGAACCAATTTGAGAGATAAAACAATTACCGATAGAAATTTGTGATATATGCTTCCTTTAGCTTTGTCAAATCAGAACGTAGTCCCACTAAACATCCATTGGCTCCAGCATTTTCCTTTCTTCCTCATCAGAACGTGAACAAGATAGCACAAGCATCATCTCACAAATCTGTACATTATCTGCAGTCCAACTGTTCCATACCAGAGGAGAGAGGGGAGTGGCGAGCTGTACCTGAGTGGAGATGTAGGGCCGGCTACCATGGAGCATCGGAGGCATGGCAGTGCTGTGGTCGGCTGGTTGCCGGTAGCACCAGAGAAGACGTTGCAGTGGCCGTGCTTGCTAGCATGGCGACAGCCAGGAAAGTCAACGCAGCAACCAAGGACTTGAACGAACGGATCGGCGGAAGAGCCGCCTTGCACGACCTCCACCTCCGCTGCCTATACAGCCTGCCAGGCGACAGTCGAGCCACCTACAGTATGCCCCTGCCTGAGGCCGCTGTCTCCACTACCACCTCCCACACCAATCCGCCGCCGCCGCCGCGCTAGGGTTTCGCACCGGGAAGTGAAGCCATGTCAGGGAGAGAAGCTAACAGGATTGCGGGAGTGCGATGGCGCGGCGAGGATGGGTGGAAGGCGAGAGAAGGTTGTGGGCGGGGGCGGGCGACGCGATGGGTGGCGGCGATGAATGGGCGGTCGTATCTGGCGAAGGTGGGGAGGAGGTGGCGTGCGTCCTCTCTCTGTCTTCTCGAGGAAGGAAACGACCACGCCTTTTTTTCTACGAAGGGAATGTTTCCTTCCAATTGGCCAGCGCGAATAGTACCACCCTGCCGACGTGGACACAACCAGAGATCGCTCATTGCGCGACGATAGATGGGTTTGATAGGTACTCCCTCCTTTCTGGTTTATAGGGCTCAATTCAAAAATCTCACCAACCAAGATAGATGGTGAGTGGTGGAATATTTTTTGTAGTTTGCAAAAACACCTAATTAATGCTCTTGTTTTTCTTAAAAAATTATGTTTATCAATGCATTAATTGCAATGCATGCACATGCATTGGTCAATTTTTCTCTTAATACTTGCATGCAATGATTTAATGCACCTTGAAATCTGAACATGTGACGGGGAACAACCAAATTGAGCCTTATAAAATGGAAAAACTAAAATTTTGAGATAAGCACTATAAACCGAAACGAAGGGAGTAATAACATCACACATATCTAGATAAAATGAATGATGTGGCAAGCAATAAATGAAGAAAGAGAGGCATGTGGTAATATAGCTAGTTAGGCCGGTCACAATGGGCAGGAACATAAGCTAGTAACCTACACACTTTCCTAGACTATGTTACTACCTCCATAGTGGGTAGAAACATATATGTAGTGTTATGCAACGATGTATTTATTAGGTCATAGACTCATTGTTTCTTGAAGTGTGTGATGTTCCGGTAACTTAGCTAGTTACCACAAGCAGCTCTCTCTTTATTAAATATATGCCACATAAGCAAAGTTGCATTGGAGTGTGTGATGTTACTCCTAAGTTCCTGCCCATTGTGACCGGCCTTACTACTAGTATGAGTAACATCACACATATAAAGGCAAGATGAGTCTATAGCCTAATAAATGAAGTGTTGCATGTTACCACACATATGTTACTCCACATTATAGAGGTAGTAACATAGAGTAGTAACATGGGCATGTTACTACTCTACGTTACTACCCATTGTGGCTAGTCTAAGAGCAAGTATAATAAGCTTATGTAAGCAGGCTGTAAGGATTAAAATATTGTTTTTCTTCTGACGTGGAGGGAAGAGAAGAAGAGAGAGAAGATGAGCCGGCTACAGAATAAGAGCTAGCTGCAGCACGTGTTTCTAGGCACTATGTGAGAGTGAGAGGTGGACCATGTATTAATGAAGTAGCACATCTTTGTGTCTTACTATTATACTTGAAGGATACAAGGTTGGCTATAGATGACATGGCAATGTCATATAGCCATCAGCTGGCTGTACTATTAACCATGCTCTAAAGTGTAAAGAACTGCTTTACTAGAAGAATGTCGGATGCAATTTATAAATTGTCCGAATGCCATGTCGACAATGGAGGACATCCTGGAAATGAAAGAGGAAAAATGTCTAAAGATCTGGATCCTCTTGTGGTTATGGTGGCCTGAAAGGAACAAAGCTAATCAAGGAGAAAGGATCACGACTGCAGATGAAGTCATATACTCACTACAACTGCATTGTTGGAGTACAAAAAATACATCAAGCGACATGAGAAAAATTTGCAGGGCATAAACCAGGTTTGGCACCCTCCCTCTGTTGATTTTCTTAAAAGGGTAAATTTGATATATGCCACTACAAAGTTTCCAGTTTTGAAATATGCCATTACTATTCTTTGATTTAGAAACATGCCACTACAAAGTTCGCAGCCTTTGAAATATGCCACTGCATACCTTTTTGAAGGATTAGACACCCTAACACGTATGTATACATCTTCATAATTTGTACATGGACAAAAGTACCCCTTGGTCAACTCAACGACACCACCGATTCAGATAAAAAAAAGAACAGCCCCGATCCCCTTTTCCTATCGTCTTTCTCTGTCTCCTCGTCGCTGCTCCCGGCCGCCGCGCCTCCGCAACTCCTGGCCTCCTCCTCCTCCTCCATTATTTATCCTCGCATCCGCGCCCAGCTCTCCTAAGTCCTGGCCAACGCCCCTGCTCGTATCCTCTCTGTAAACCTAGACGAGAGACATGGAGGTAACCAGTGGTGATGGTGGTGGTGGGAGGAGCGTTTGATTCCCACAACTCCACGTGTGGAGCATGGAAGAATCCAGCCCCATTCCCCCTTCCTTGTGAGTTTACTAATCCTCTCTTGTAGCAATTTGTTATTTTAGTTGAAATTTGTGTGTGTGTGACAATTTTCTTGGAATTATTCATTCTTGTTCTATAGGTCTGGACAGCCAGATTTGTTTGCGTTGGATCTTAAAGTTGAATCATTTAGCACTAACCATCCATCGGGCTTGAAATCTTACTTCAAGGGCAGAGTGTTGAAATGGGTTGTCGACCGCAAGTCGTTGACTGTGGATGCTATGAGGTTCCAAGCTGCATATGCTGGGGTGATTGCATCAATGACAGATAAATCAGAGTGGCCCGAAGTTGATCTAGGATTTAAGGTACACCCTCCTGTACAAACGAAGAATGTGCCTGGTAGGCCTAGGAAGGTGAGGATTAGAGGTTGGATGGAACCTATGAGAAGAACAGTTAAATGCAAGAGATGTAAATGATTTGGCCATCATCAGAAAACTTGCAAACTTCCTTTTAAATTAGACGATGAAGAGGAAGAAGAGCCAGATGATGGGGAGCAAGAAAAGCCAGATGATGTAGAGAAACAAGAAAATCCCGATGATGGAGAGCAACAAGGACTAGATGATGGAGAGCAAAAAGCAAGTGAGGAGGTGGATCCAGCCCCTAAAGAGGTGCAACCAGCCACGAAAAGGTATTAGAATTTGGATCATATCTTTTCCAATTACATTCAGCTTGTTAGGTGTATTTTGATCATATTTCTAATTTTGCAGGAAGAAGGGTGCAGCTAAATCTCAAACTAAAGGAGCACCACCTGCAAAGATAGGAGGTAATAAGATGGCTACAGCAAAATCCCCAACTCAAGGAGCTTCTCAAGCAAAAGGCAAGAAGAACATTGCATCAAACTCAACTAAAACTCCAGCTGAAGGCAAGAAAAAGGCAGCAGCTAAATCCCCAACAAAGGGTGGGAAGAGAAAGCCAAAGGGTACTACACCTACAAAGGAAAGTGGGTCTGCAACCATTACAGTGAGCCAGAAGTTGGCATCAAAAGGAAGTTGAGTGATTTGATTAGAGAGAAGTAGTAGTTGCTTGTAATTTGTGTTTTCATCTTATTAAAACCATCACGTGACAATTGATTCTCTGAACTGGTCATGATTTGTGTAATGTTATTTTGCCCAGAATTGGGGGAATTTAGGATGTGAACTGATGCTATTTGGCCAAGTGGTATGATATTTAAGTCAAGTTGTCAATTGATGCACTCCAGTACGAGCATGTGCTGTTAATTTTGCTTCATGTTGCTACAGACTTCAGGTTTTGCATCTGCTAATCATATACTTCTATACATCATCATTTCTATAGCTAATCCTAATTGGAACAACAAGCAGTGCATTTCAGTACAAGCAGATGCTGTCAAATTTTCTTCAGTAGCTACATGCTTCAGGTTCTGCATCTGCCGGAGATTGCTACAGGTATCTGTTTGCCCAACACACATCACTGCGTGCCACCGTCGTTAGCATCGCAAAAACCAGTACCAGCAGTGAGCCATGAACAGCGAGGAGCCGCACGCGACATGCACACGTCCATACTACCCTTCGCGGCTAGGCGCATCGCCGTTGTGCTTCTTTTCTCGGCCTTCGTTAGCGGAAGTACCAGCGGCCAGCGATGAACAGCAAGGCGTATAGAATAGAGATGTTGGGCGAGGGCAGCGCTCGGGACCAGCAGCTATGAGGAACTGGAGGAGGTGGCGGCTGGGAGTAGCACCGCCGGCGGCGGCGCGGGGAGCAGATTTGAGAGACGAGAGAAAAAGGGAATCGGGAGCGGCAGGTGTTGACTTGGCCCAAGGGGCAGCTTTGTCCATGTACCAAATACAAAAGGAAATACATACGTGTTAGGGTGTCTAATCCTTCAAAAAGGTATGCAGTGGCATATTTCAAAGGCTGTGAACTTTGTAGTGGCATGTTTCTAAATCAAAGAATAGTAATGGCATATTTCAAAACTGAAAACTTTGTAGTGGCATATATCAAATTTACCCTTCTTAAAATCAATACGGATGGAGCCTTTAGACAGGCAACTAGATTGGGTGGGTGGGGTTTTACCTAAAAATGATCAGGAAATTACACTAGTTGCAGGAGTAGGGAACTTGGAAAATGTTGGAGAACCACTACAAGTTGAAGCTCTTGCCATCTCTATGATGTGAACGAGGCAAAGAATGGGTGCCAAAGAGTCATTCTGGAGACAGATGTAGTTGTATTGAAACAAGCAATAACAAGTGACCTGTATGACTACCCGAGTCTAGGCGTAGTGTTTAAAGAAATTAGAGCAGTGATGCAATCATCTTTCCAATCCTGTAAAGTAGAAACTTGTCCAAGGGCATGTAATATTTCTGCACATTGTTTAGCTGCTCATGGTGTAACCGTGGAGCGGAGGAGCTATCAGATATGGCTCGATCCACTCCCTAAACCTTGTCACTGGTGATTCCAGCTTGCCTTGTTAATGGAATGCTTTTGTGTTCCTTTCAAAAAAAACATGGCTAGTTACTCATATTACTCGCCTTCGTCCCAAAATAAGTGTCTCAACTTTGCACTATCTATAGTACAAAGTTGTATTAAATTTGAGACACTTATTTTGGGACGGAAGGAGTATGAGTAACATCACATCACTACAAAAAAAAAAGACACATCCATGACATTTTGGCCTAAATGAATTTTTTTCTGTCATGGTTATGACACTTCTATGACGATAATTGTGACAAAAACATGTATCATCATAGATGTGGTGGGCTCCTACTTCTATGACAAAAAATCATGACAGAAATTGGGTTTTTCATCCTGGGCGGGCCGGAGACGCACCTGCATGACATTCTTTGGACCGTCCATGACGAAAAAAATCATGGTAGAAGTGAGGGTGAGAAAAATATCAGGAGTTCCCGGTTACGGTGGGTGGTCGGGACCGAGCGAACCATTGTGGTTTGCGCGTTTCTCTCGTACGCGCGTGGGTGTGAGGCGTTGGCTAACTGAACTCGAGCGAGCGCACTAGCTACGTTACTGAACCCGAGCGATCGATCCCTTGGCTGTTAACTGAACCCGAGCAATTCATTCGCTACTGACTGAACCCGAGCGATTCCTTCGCTGTTGCTGCTAACTGAACCCGACCGATCGATCACTGTTGCTGCTTACTGAAGCCGATCGAGCCCCCGTGCGAGACGTAGCCAGCCGGTGTTGGGTTGCCTCTCGATGAATAGTGAACGTTGCTACCGTGTGCACGGTACGTAGAACGAGTCGATATGTGGTGAGTCGAGCCGGTTGGTTGTGGAGGTTGGATGAACATGACCCTGTGGTAGTAGGCGGTTGCCGCTGGATGAACAGGACCCCGAGGAGGCCGCCACACCCCAGCCGGTTGGGGTGGATGAACAACACCCCATGGAGGCTGCATGAACAGTAGCCGGTGGAGTCTGGATGAACAGTAGCCTATTGACGAACAATAGTAAGTGGAGGCTGGAGGAAGTCGACGATGAATGAACAGTAGCCCGTGGAGGCTGGAGCAAGGCAATAGACGGTGGATGAACAGTAGCCAGTGGGGTCCCGTTTTGTGGTATGCCACACCCCTCCCGATGAACAAGACCCTGCTTCGACCGTAGGCGCTCGAACAGAAGTTCATTTCCTCCATTTTGCGGTACGCCACACCCCTCCCGATCAACAGGACCCCGTTTCAACCGTAGGCGCTTGAACAGAAGTCCGTTTCCTCCGTTTTGCGGTACGCCAGACCCCTCCCGATGAATAGGATCCCGTTTCGACCTTAGGCGGTCGAACATAAGGCTGTTTTCTTTGTCCTGGGGTACGCCAGGCCCCGTTTCGACTGTTTCGTCCAAGCCGGTTGGCTCCCGATGAACACGATGCATTCTGTTGCCTCCCGATGAACATGATGTAGTTTCTCCATTCCAACCCAGCCAGTTGGCTGCCGATGAACAAGACGACGTTGCTGCCGTCCACTGCCTCTCCATGTACACGAGCCCTGGCCGTACGTATGCGCCAGTAGGCGTTCGAGACCCCGCCCGTGTGTACGTACGTGACCTTATTTTTGGCATGTGGTTGTACGTACGTGTACACAGTTTAGAAGGGACTGCCTGAACTGCTACGTCGGGGGCTCTACTACACGTGTCGCTGCTTGCTCGGCCACAGTTCATCGTTGCAGAGAGACCGATCGACCAGTATGTACGTAAGATAAGGACACACTTCCTTGCATGCAGCGGTATAGCTGCTGGGTCCCAGCTGTCAGGGGAGGAATCATTTTTATTTTGCGAGTAATAAGGAGGCACTTTCTTGTGTTCGAAGATGTCGCTGGTGGGTCCTGCTGGCAACCTTACCACCTAAAGTCCTTTTTTTATGGTTACCGTTCATTGATCTCGTTGACCACGCCGCGCCGAGAGCATCAAGGGGGTGGACGGGCGAGGCCTAGGAAGGGAACGACGCGGAGCCAGGAAAGGCGAGGCAGGTGGATGCTCACGCGGAGGGGAGTACGAGGGTTTAGTGGTTCGGCTGCGATGTGAGGCTGTTGTCGCTGGAGAATAGCAGGAGGTGTTGGTGGGTAGAGGAATAGCCTGGACGGCGATGGGAGCAGGGTGGGCCAATGAGGCCTGCGCGGCAGCAACAGCCGGCCACCGGGAGGCTATAGCAGGCGGTACCGCCGGCGGTGGTTTGGGTGGCTGAAGCAAGAATATTCGAGATTGAAAAAGCACGCCGTTGGATGGACATCCACCGGTCACTACTGCTAGAATCGTGTGTTGACTATAAGTTGACAAAGCCTTGCGTATGCGTCAACTTAGTAGGCCCACAAGTGAGCATCACATTTGTGGCAGAGAACATATAGCCCATTTGCGATTTATAATAATATACAACCCATTTTTTAATTCTAATGGAATTTACTGCAGCCCATTTACTGTCTATTAAAATTACAGCCCATTTTGTAGCCAGGACAACGGTTAATAATTTCAACCAACCGCTCAGAAAAATTTCAACACAATTCCCCGGATTTTGATGGGGTTTGAAATATCTTTTATCCCGAAATTTCGAGTCAGATTAAATCTGATTTCAAAATAAATTTGTATTAGGTAAATATCCAACGAAATTTTGCACGCAACAAGTAATGAAATTAAATGTTTCAAAATCCAAAAATAATAATTTAAAACTAATTACCTGTTAGGTGCGTTTTAAATATGTACAACTCAATTTTTATAATCAGATCCCACTTATTATTTCATAAAGCCGATTTTCTTGGCAAGCCTAATGCATCCCTCTCCTAGGAAAGATTTGCAGCCCAGCGGGGCGGCGAATAACAAATTGACCTGGGTTGGTGATGACCCACAAGTATAGGGTATCAATCGTAGTCCTTTTGATAAGTAAGAGTGTCGAACCCAACAAGGAGCAGAAGGAAATGACAAGTGGTTTTCAGCAAGGTAATGTCTGCAAGCGCTGAAATTATAAGTAGCGAGTAGTTTGATAGCAAGATAATTTGTAACGAGCAAGTAACGACAGTAATAATTTTTTTAGCAAGGTAGCCCAATCCCTCTGAGGCAAAAGACAAGCCAAAATGGTCTCTTATAATAAGCAAATCGTTCTTGAGGATACACGGGAATTTCATCTAGTCACTTTCATCATGTTGGTTTGATTCGTGTTCGCTACTTTGATAATTTGATATATGGGTGGACCGATGCTTAGGTGATGTTCTTACTTGAAAAAACCTCCTACTTATGATTAACCCCCTCGCAAGCATCTGCAACTACGAGAAAAGTATTAAGAATAATAGTAATTTGTACGTGCTTTGCACGTTAGATTATCATATGTGTAATCACAATACGAAATTATATAAATTATTACTAAATTGCCTATCTTATGATAAAAATATCATGCAATTTCCAAAAGTACATTTGTGTTTCCTAGTGGGAACTCATGGAAACTTTTTTTTGGTGCTCTTCACATCAAACCACAGTAGCACAACGAATTCCATACGAAGAATGCATTAAACAAAGCATATGTTTTTTTTGCAAAAAAGCATATGTTTTTTCCTAAAAGAAATCTTATTGACATGTTTGAGAATTTTTTTATTTTTCAAATTCAAATTTGACATATAGAGAAAATTAGTTTGATGCAATAATTTTTACACCTTTAAGTCAGAGGTTTCTTATAAACTCTATTTCATTTGTGTGTCCTCGACCTCACAGCGTATTAAATAACTTAACATCCTGTTAAGAAAAATAAAGTAAAATCTAAATCTAAATTCTCTACTTTTATGAATATTTCTCTCAACGACCAGCAATATTGCCACGTGTACACTCTTTTGTCTCGCAAAAAAAGTGTGTACACTCTTTTCTACAGCACACTACTTCTTTTGAGAAAGGTAAGAAATGCATCCATGCATGTAGCACTCCGTAAGGATTTTTTTTGAGAGTACGCAATCGCGTACCTTAGCTTTATAGAAGGCAGAAAATATATAGAAGAAGTTTTTACAAGTGGGAGGTGTGATCTAGCACACGACAGAACCGATGTTGCGAGAGAAACAGTAGCCGTTGGATCAGTTAAGTCTGGGATTGATAAACAGTGGAGATTCAGCCAGTTTAACAAATCAATGGCTAGCAGTTTCGCTACTACAACATGGTGGGGTAGTCCGTGTTCAAAAATCGATGTACTATAGTAGTAGAGAAACAAATCAATGGCTAGCAGTTTCGCTACTACAACATGGTGGGGTAGTCCGTGTTCAAAAATCGATGTACTATAGTAGTAGAGAAATTGTAACCATAGCATTACACTTTTGGATCCAATCGGTCCGTGTTCCTTTCTCGCAAACCCATCATCTAATAACTACTCCACAATGCCTTCCCTTAGCCCCAAATATGGTGAAGTGTCATGTAGTCGATGTTCACAAGACACCACTAAGGGAATCACAACATACATATTATCAAAATATCGAACACATATCAAGTTCACATGATTACTTGCAACATGATTTCTCCCGTGACCTCAAGAACAAAAGTAGCTACTCACAAGTGATAAACATGCTCAAGATCAGAGGGGTATTAAATAGCATAATGGATCTGAACAAATAATCTTCCAGCAAATAAACCATATAGTAATCAACTACAAGATGTAATCAACACTACTAGTCACCCACAAGTACCAATCTGAGGTTCCAGTACAAAGATTGAACACAAGAGATGAACTAAGGTTTGAGAGGAGATGGTGTTGTTTAAGATGTTGATGGAGATTGCCCTCCCCAAGATGGGAGAGTTGTTAGTGATGATGATGACGATGATTTCTGTTGGGGAACGTAGTAATTTCAAAAAAAATCCTATGCACATACAGGATCATGGTGATGCATAGCTACGAGAGGGGAGAGTGTTGTCTACATACCCTCGTAGACCGAAAGCGGAAGTGTTAGCACAACGCGGTTGATGTAGTCGTACGTCTTCACCATCCGACCGATCCAAGTACCGAACGTACGACACCTCCGAGTTCAGCACACGTTCAGCTTGATGACGTCCCGTGAACTCCGATCCAGCAGAGCTTCACGAGAGAGTTCCGTCAGCACGACGGCGTGATGACGGTGATGATGTCTCTACCGACACAGGGCTTCGCCTAAGCACTGCTACGATATGATCGAGGTGGAATATGGTGGAGGGGGGCACCGCACACGGCTAAGAGATCAAGAGATCAATTGTTGTGTCTAGAGGTGCCCCCTGCCCCCGTATATAAAGGAGCAAGGGGGAGAGGCGGCCGGCCAGGGAGGGCGCGCCAAGGGAGGAGTCCTACTCCCACCGGGAGTAGGACTCCTCCTTTCCTAGTAGGAGTAGGAGAAGGGGGGAAGGAGGAGGTGGAGAGAAGGAAGGAGAGGGGGGCCGCCGCCCCCTTCCCTTGTACAATTCGGACTGGGGCAAGGGGGGCCGCACGCCACCTCCTGGCTGCCCTCTCTCTTCTCCACTAAGGCCCAATAGGCCCATTACTTCCCCGGGGGGGGGGGGGGGGGGTTCCGGTAACCCCCGATACTCCGGTAAAATCCCAATTTCACCTGGAATGCTTCCGATATCCAAATATAGGCTTCCAATATATCAATCTTTATGTCTCAACCATTTCGAGACTCCTCGTCATGTCCGTGATCATATCCGGGACTCTGAACTACCTGCGGTACATCAAAACACAAAACTCATAATACCGATCGTCATCTAACTTTAAGCGTGCGGACCCTACGGGTTCGAGAACTATGTAGACATGACCGAGACACGTCTCCGGTCAATAACCAATAGCGGAACCTGGATGCTCATATTGGATCCTACATATTCTACGAAGATCTTTATCGGTCAAACCGCATAACAACATACGTTGTTCCCTTTGTCATCGGTATGTTACTTGCCCGAGATTCGATCGTCGGTATCTCAATACCTAGTTCAATCTCGTTACCGGCAAGTCTCTTTACTTGTTCCGTAATACATCATATTGCAACTAACTCATTAGTTGCAATTCTTGCAAGGCTTATAGTGATGTGCATTACCGAGTGGGCCCAGAGATACCTCTCCGACAACCGGAGTGAGAAATCCTAATCTCGAAATACGCCAAACCAACAAGTACCTTTGGAGACACCTGTAGAGCACCTTTATAATCACCCAGTTACGTTGTGACGTTTGGTAGCACACAAAGTGTTCCTCTGGTAAACGGGAGTTGCATAATCTGATAGTCATAGGAACATGCATAAGTCATGAAGAAAGCAATAGCAACATACTAAACGATCAAGTGCTAAGCTAATGGAATGGGTCAAGTCAGTCACATCATTCTCCTAATGATGTGATCCCGTTAATCAAATGACAACTCATGTCTATGGCTAGGAAACATAACCATCTTTGATCAACGAGCTAGTCAAGTAGAGGCATACTAGTGACACTCTGTTTGTCTATGTATTCACACATGTATTATGTTTCCGGTTAATACAATTCTAGCATGAATAATAAACATTTATCATGATATGAGGAAATAAATAATAACTTTATTATTGCCTCTAGGGCATATTTCCTTCAGTCTCCCACTTGCACTAGAGTCAATAATCTAGATCACATCGCCATGTGATTTAACATCAATAGTTCACATCACCATGTGATTAACACCCATAGTTCACATCGTCATGTGACCAACACCCAAAGGGTTTACTAGAGTCAGCAATCTAGTTCACATCGCCATGTGATTAACACCCAAAGAGTACAAAGGTGTGATCACGTTTTGCTTGTGAGAGAAGTTTAGTCAACGGGTCTGCCAAATTCAGACCCGTAAGTATTTTGCAAATTTCTATGTCAACAATGCCCTGCACGGAGCTACTCTTGCTAATTGCTCCCACTTAAAAATATGTATCCAGATTGAGATTTAGAGTCATCCAGATCAGTGCCAAAACTTGTATCGACGTAACTCTTTACGATGAACTTTTTGTCACCTCCATAACTGAGAAACATATCCTTATTCCACTAAGGATAATTTTGACCAATGTCCAGTGATCTACTCCTAGATCACTATTGTACTCCCTTGCCAAACTCAGGGTAGGGTATACAATAGGTCTGGTACACAGCATGGCATACTTTATAGAACCTATGGCCAAGGCATAGGGAATGACTTTCATTCTCTCTCTATCTTCTGTCGTGGTCGGGTTTTGAGTCTTACTCAACTTCACACCTTGCGACACAGGCAAGAACTCTTTCTTTGACTGTTCCATTTTGAACTACTTCGAAAACTTGTCAAGGTATGTACTCATTGAAAAAACTCATCAAGCGTTCTTGATCTATCTCTATAGATCTTGATGCTCAATGTGTAAGCAGCTTCACCGAGGTCTTTCGTTGAAAAACTCCTTTCAAACACTCCTTTATGCTTTCCAGAAAATTCTACATCATTTCCGATCAACCATATGTCATTCACATATACTTATCAGAAAGGCTGTAGTGCTCCCACTCACTTTCTTATAAATACAGGCTTCACCGCAAGTCTGTATAAAACTATATGCTTTGATCAACTTATCAAGGTGTATATTCCAACTCCGAGATGCTTGCACCAGTCCATAGATGGATCGCTGGAGCTTGCATATTTTGTTAGCACCTATAGGATTGACAAAACCTTCTGGTTGCATCATATACAACTCTTCTTTAAGAAATCCATTAAGGAATGTAGTTTTTACATCCATTTGCTAGATTTCATAAAATGTGGCAATTTGCTAACATGATTCGGATAGACTTAAGCATCGCTATGAGTGAGAAAATCTCATCATAGTCAACACCTTGAACTTGTCGAAAACCTTTTGCGACAATTCGAGCTTTGAAGATAGTAACACTACTATCAGCGTCCGTCTTCCTCTTGAAGATCCATTTATTTTCTATGGCTTGCCGATCATCGGGCAAGTCAACCAAAGTCCACACTTTGTTCTCATACATGGATCCCATCTCAGATTTCATGGCCTCAAGCCATTTCCCGGAATCTGGGCTCATCATCGCTTCCTCATAGTTCGTAGGTTCGTCATGGTCAAGTAACATGACCTCCAGAATAGGATTACCGTACCACTCTGGTGCGGATCTTACTCTGGTTGACCTACGAGGTTCGGTAGTAACTTGATCTGAAGTTGCATGATCATCATCATTAACTTCCTCACTAATTGGTATAGGTGACATAGGAACCGGTTTCTGTGATGAACTACTTTCCAATAAGGGAGCAGGTACAGTTACCTCATCAAGTTCTACTTTGCTCCCACTCACTTCTTTCGAGAGAAACTCCTTCTCTAGAAAGGATCCATTCTTAGCAACGAATGTCTTGCCTTCGGATCTGTGATAGAAGGTGTACCCAACTGTCTCATTTGGGTATCCTATGAAGACACATTACTCCAATTTGGGTTTGAGCTTATCAGGATGAAACTTTTTCACATAAGCATCACAACCCCAAACTTTAAGAAACGACAACTTTGGTTTCTTGCCAAACCACTGTTCGTACGGTGTCGTCTCAACAGATTTAGATGGTGCCCTTTTTAGCGTGAATGCAGCTGTCTCTAATGAATAACCCCAAAACAATAGTGGCAAATTGCTACCTCTTGAGCACTGCGTTGGTTTTCCCTTGAAGAGGAAAGGGTGATGCAGCAAAGTAGCGTAAGTATTTCCCTCAGTTTTTTGAGAACCAAGGTATCAATCCAGTAGGAGGCCACGCACGAGTCCCTCGCACCTACACAAACAAATAAATCCTCGCAACCAACGCGATAAGGGGTTGTCAATCCCTACACGGTCACTTACGAGAGTGAGATCTGATAGATATGATAGGATAATATTTTTGGTATTTTTGTGATAAAGATGCAAAGTAAAATAAAAGCAAAATAAAAGGCAATGAAAATAGCTTGTTGTTGGGAGATTAATATGGAAAATAGACCCGGGGGCCATAGGTTTCACTAGTGGCTTCTCTCAAGAGCATAAGTATTTTACGGTGGGTGAACAAATTACTGTTCAGCAATTGACAGAATTGAGCATAGTTATGAGAATATCTAGGTATGATCATGTATATAGGCATCACGTCCGAGACAAGTAGACCGACTCCTGCCTGGATCTAGTACTATTACTCCACACATCGACCGCTATCCAGCATGCATCTAGAGTATTAAGTTCATAAGAATAGAGTAACGCTTTAAGCAAGATGACATGATGTAGAGGGATAAATTCATGCAATATGATAAAACCCCATCTTGTTATCCTCGATGGCAACAATACAATACGTGCCTTGCTGCCCCTACTGTCACTGGGAAAGGACACTGCAAGATTGAACCCAAAGCTAAGCACTTCTCCCATTGCAAGAAAGATCAATCTAGTAGGCCAAACCAAACTGATAATTTGAAGAGACTTGCAAAGATAAGCAATCATACATAAAAGAATTCAGGAGATTCAAATATTGTTCATAGATAAACTTGATCATAAACCCACAATTCATCGGTCTCAACAAACACACCGCAAAAGAAGATTACATCGAATAGATCTCCACAAGAGAGGGGGAGAACATTGTATTGAGATCCAAAAAGAGAGAAGAAGCCATCTAGCTAATAACTATGGACCCGAAGGTATGAGGTAAACTACTCACACTTCATCGGAGAGGCTATGGTGTTGATGTAGAAGCCCTCCGTGATCGATGCCCCCTCCGGCGGAGCTCCGGAACAGGCCCCAAGATGGGATCTCGTGGGTACAGAAGGTTGCGGCGGTGGAATTAGGTTTTTGGCTCCGTATCTGATCGTTTGGGGGTACGTAGGTATATATAGGAGGAAGGAGTACGTCGGTGGAGCAACGTGGGGCCCATGAGGGTGGAGGGTGCGCCGGGGGGGGGGGGGGGGGGTGGCGCGCCCCCTACCTCGTGGCTTCCTGCTTGATTTCTTGACGTAGGGTCCAAGTCCTCTGGATCATGTTCGTTCCGAAAATCACGTTCCCGAAGGTTTCATTCCGTTTGGACTCCGTTTGATTTTCTTTTTCTGCGAAACTCTAAAATAGGCAAAAAAACAGCAATTCTGGGATGGGCCTCCGGTTAATAGGTTAGTCCCAAAAATAATATAAAAGTGAATAATAAAGCCCAATAATGTCCAAAACAGAAGATAATATAGCATGGAGCAATCAAAAATTATAGATACGTTGGAGACGTATCACAAATCGGTAAGAAACATTATAGATTGCACTATATCCAATAAAGTACGGTTATGACGTTCGGACACACCATTATGCTGTGGTGTTCCAGGTGGCATGAGTTTGTGAAACTATTCCACATTGTTTTAATTGAAGGCCAAACTCGTAACTCAAATATTTGCCTCTACGATCAGATCGTATAAACTTTATTTTCTTGTTACGATGATTCTCTACTTCACTCTGAAATTCTTTGAACTTTTCAACTGTTTCAGTTTCATTAAGTAGATATACCCATATCTGCTCAAATCGTGTGTGAAGGTCAGAAAATAATGATACTTGCCGTGAGCCTTAACACTCATTGGACCGCATACATCGGTATGTATTATTTCCAATAAGTCAGTTGCTCGCGGAGTCTTAGTCATCTTGCCCATGAGGCATGGTTCGCAGGCATCAAATGATTCATAATCAAGTGATTCCAAAAGTCCATCAGCATGGAGTTTCTTCATGCGCTTTACACCAATATGACCTAAACGGCAGTTCCACAAATAAGTTGCACTATCATTATTAACTTTGCATCTTTTGGCTTCAATATTATGAATATGTGTATCACTACGATCGAGATCCAACAAACCATTTTCATTGGGTGTATGACCATAGAAGGTTTTATTCATGTAAACAGAACAACAATTATTCTTTAATATAAATGAATAACCGTATTGCAATAAACATGATCAAATCATATTCATGCTCAACGCAAACACCAAATAACACTTATTTTGGTTTCAACACTAATCCTGAAAGTATAAGGAGTGTGCGATGAGGATCATATCAATCTTGGAACTACTTCCAACACACATCGTCACCTTGCCCTTAACTAGTTTCTGTTCATTCTGCAACTCCCGTTTCGAGTTACTACTCTTAGCAACTGAACTAGTATCAAATACTGAGGGGTTGCTATAAACACTAGTAAAGTACACATCAATAACATGTATATCAAATATACCTTTGTTTACTTTGCCATCCTTCTTATCCGCCAAATACTTGGGGTAGTTCCGCTTCCAGTGACCAGTCCCTTTGGAGTAGAAGCACTTAGTCTCAGGCTTAGGTCCAGACTTGGGCTTCTTCACTTGAGCAGCAACTTGCTTGCCGTTCTTCTTGAAGTTCCCCTTCTTCCCTTTGCCCTTTTTCTTTAAACTAATGGTCTTGTCAACCATCAACATTTGATGTTTTTCTTGATTTCTACCTTCGCCGATTTTAGCATCGCGAAGAGCTTGGGAATTGTTTTCGTTATCCCTTGCATATTATAGTTCATCACGAAGTTCTAGTAACTTGGTGATAGTGACTTGAGAACTTTGTCAATTACTATCTTATCTGGAAGATTAACTCCCACTTGATTCAAGCAATCGTAGTACCCAGGCAATCTGAGCACATGCTCACTGGTTGAGCTATTCTCCTCCATCTTGTAGGCAAAGTACTGTCAGAGGTCTCATACCTCTCGACACGGGCATGAGTATGAAATACCAGTTTCGACTCTTGGAACATCTGACGTGCTCCGTGGTGTTCAAAACATTTTTGAAGTCCCGGTTCTAAGCCGTAAAGCATGGTGCACTAAACTATCAAGTAGTCATCCTACCGAGCTTTTGTCAAAACGTTCATAACGTCTGCATCTGCTCCTGCAATAGTTCTGTCACCTAGCGGTGCATCAAGGACATAATTCTTCTGTGCAGCAATGAGGATAAACCTCAGATCACGGATCCAATCCGCATCATTGCTACTAACATCTTTCAACTCAGTTTTCTCTAGGAACATATCAAAATAAAACAGAGGAGCTAAACGCGAGCTATTGATCTACAACATAGATATGCTAATACTACCAGGACTAAGTTCATGATAAATTAAAGTTCAATTAATCAAATTACTTAAGAACTCCCACTTAGATAGACATCCCTCTAATCATCTAAGTGATCACGTGATCCATATCAACTAAACCATGTCCGATCATCACGTGAGATGGAGTAGTTTTCAATGGTGAACATCACTATGTTGATCATATCTACTATATGATTCACGCTCGACCTTTCGGTCTCAGTGTTCCGAGGCCATATCTGCATATGCTAGGCTTGTCAAATTTAACCCGAGTATTCCACGTGTGCAACTGTTTTGCACCAGTTGTATTTGAACGTAGAGCTTATCACACCCGATCATCACGTGGTGTCTGAGCATGAAGAACTTTCACAACGGTGCGTACTCAGGGAGAACACTTATACCTTGAAATTTAGTGAGAGATCATCTTATAATGCTACCATCGATCTAAGCAAAATAAGATGCATAAAAGATAAACATCACATGCAATCAATATAAGTGATATGATATGGCCATCATCATCTTGTGCTTGTGATCTCCATCTCCGAAGGACCGTCATGATCACCATCGTCACCGGTGCGACATCTTGATCTCCATCGTAGCATCATTGTCGTCTCGCCAACTATTGCTTCTACGACTATCACTACCGCTTAGTGATAAAGTAAAGCAATTACAGGGCGATTGCATTGCATATAATAAAGCGACAACCATATGGCTCCTGCCAGTTGCCGATAACTCGGTTACAAAACATGATCATCTCATACAATAAAATATAGCATAATGCCTTGACCATATCACATCACAACATGCCCTGCAAAAACAAGTTAGACGTCCTCTACTTTGTTGTTGCAAGTTTTACGTGGCTGCTACGGGCTGAGCAAGAACCGTTCTTACCTACGCATCAAAAACACAACGATAGTTCGTCAAGTTAGTGATGTTTTAACCTTCTCAAGGACCGGGCGTAGCCACACTTGATTCAACTAGAGTTGGAGAAACTGACACCCGCCAGCCACCTGTGTGCAAAGCACGTCGGTAGAACCAGTCTCGCGTAAGCGTACGCGTAATGTCGGTCTGGGCCGCTTCATCCAACCATACCGCCGAACCAAAGTGTGACATGCTGGTAAGCAATATGACTTGTATCGCCCACAATCACTTGTGTTCTACTCGCGCATATAACATCTACACAAAAAACCTGGCTTGGATGCCACTGTTGGGGAACGTAGTAATTTCAAAAAAATTCCTACGCACACACAGGATCATGGTGATGCATAGCAACGCGAGGGGAGAGTGTTGTCTACGTACCCTCGTAGACCGAAAGCGGAAGCGTTAGCACAACGCGGTTGATGTAGTCGTACATCTTCACGATCCGACCGATCCAAGTACCGAACGTATGGCACCTCCGAGTTCAGCACACGTTCAGCTCGATGACGTCCCGTGAACTCCGATCCAGTAGAGCTTCACGAGAGAGTTCCGTCGGCACGACGGCGTGATGATGGTGATGATGTCGCTACCGACGCAGGGCTTCGCCTAAGCACTGCTATGATATGATCGAGGTGGAATATGGTGGAGGGGGGCACCGCACACGGCTAAGAGATCAAGAGATCAATTGTTGTGTCTAGAGGTGCCCCCTGCCCCCGTATATAAAGGAGCAAGGGGGGAGAGGCCGCCGGCCAGGGAGGGCACGCCAAGGGGGGAGTCCTACTCCCACCGGGAGTAGGACTCCTCCTTTCCTAGTAGGAGTAGGAGAAGGGGGGAAGGAGGAGGTGGAGAGAAGGAAGGAGCGGGGGGGCCGCCGCCCCCTTCCCTTGTCCAATTCGGACTGGGGCAAGGGGGGCCGCGCGGCACCTCCTGGCTGCCCTCTCTCTTCTCCACTAAGGCCCAATAGACCCATTACTTCCCCGGGGGGTTCCGGTAACCCCCGATACTCCGGTAAAATCCCGATTTCACCCGAAACGTTTCCGATATCCAAATATAGGCTTCCAATATATCAATCTTTATGTCTCGACCATTTCGAGACTCCTCGTCATGTCCGTGATTTCCGGGACTCTGAACTACCTTCGGTACATCAAAACACAAAACTCATAATGCCGATCGTCATCTAACTTTAAGCGTGCGGACCCTACGGGTTCGAGAACTATGTAGACATGACCGAGACACGTCTCCGGTCAGTAACCAATAGCAGAACCTGGATGCTCATATTGGCTCCTACATATTCTACGAAGATCTTTATCGGTCAAACCGCATAACAACATACGTTGTTCCCTTTGTCATCGGTATGCTACTTGCCCGAGATTCGATTGTCGGTATCTCAATACCTAGTTCAATCTCGCTACCGGCAAGTCTCTTTACTTGTTCCGTAATACATCATCCCGCAACTAACTCATTAGTTGCAATGCTTGCAAGGCTTATAGTGATGTGCATTACCGAGTGGGCCTAGAGATACCTCTCCGACAATCGGAGTGAAAAATCCTAATCTCGAAATACGCCAAACCAACAAGTACCTTTGGAGACACTTGTAGAGCACCTTTATAATCACCCAGTTATGTTGTGACGTTTGGTAGCACACAAAGTGTTCCTCCGGTAAACGGGAGTTGCATAATCTGATAGTCATAGGAACATGCATAAGTCATGAAGAAAGCAATAGCAACATACTGAACGATCACGTGCTAAGCTAACGGAATGGGTCAAGTCGATCACATCATTCTCCTAATGATGTGATCCCGTTAATCAAATGACAACTCATGTCTATGGCTAGGAAACATAACCATCTTTGATCAACGAGCTAGTCAAGTAGAGGCATACTAGTGACACTCTGTTTGTATATGTATTCACACATATATTATGTTTCCGGTTAATACAATTCTAGCATGAATAATAAACATTTATCGTGATATGAGGAAATAAGTAATAACTTTATTATTGCCTCTAGGGCCTATTTCTTTCAATTTCCCCCTCCGGGAGGGAAGTTCCCCCGGCGGAATCGCTCCGCCGGAAGGCAAAAGTGCTCCTGCCCAAGTTCTGCCTCGAGACGGCGGCGCTTCGTCCCAAAAGTCCTCTCCTTATTTTTCTAGGTCAAAATGACTTATATATCAGAAGATGGGAACCGGAGGTGGGCTGGGCTAAGCACAACCCACCAGGGCGCGCCTGGGGGGGCCTGGTGCGCCCTGGTGCCTTGTCCTCACCAGGTGGCCCCCTCCGGTAGTTATTTGCTCCAGTATTTTTCATATTTTCCATATAAATTCCCCATGAAGTTTCAGCTCATTTGGAGTTGTGCAGAATAGGTAGCCTAACGTAACTTTTTCTGGTCCAGATTTCCAGCTGCCGGAAATCTCCCTCTTTGTGTGTACCTTGCATATTATGAGAGAAAAGGCATTAGAATTACTCAAAAAAGCATTATTATGCATAAAAACATTATAAATAACAGTAGGTAAACATGATGCAAATGGACGTATCAAATCCCCCAAGCTTAGACCTCACTTGTCCTCAAGCAAAAACCGAAATCAAAAAACATGTCCACATGCTTAGAGAGAGAGGTGTCGATAAAAACAAAATACGGCCATAGAAGCATCATATATATTATTATAACAACAACAAACTTAAACGTAAAACTTTCATCCTAGAACTTTTATCATAGACTTCTCATGAATAAGTAACAATTCATCACAACATCGAAGTATAAAGCATAAACTCTATAGGAAACCAACAAACTATGTTCTCAGTCAACTTTGCAACTACAAGTCATCATCTTTTCAGGAAGGGTCACGTATCGGAGCCTTTAGGCAAGTCCACATACTCAACCATCATATAGTCTTCTATGATTGCTAATACTCACCGCATACACATGAGCTAAATGTTTCAACCGGATACATAGAAAGATAGGGGCTTATAACTTCGCCTCCCAACATATTCACCTCAAGGGTGAGGTCAACAATAATGACTCATGCCATCCATATCCAACCGGATATATGTGCCCAGATATTTTCTCACCACATGATGCGTGCCAAAAGAAATAATAAAAAGGAATAGAGAGAAGAACTGTCACTCATGCATAAAAGTAAATACATAAAAGTAAAAGATAGGCCCTTCGCGCAGGGAAGCAGAGGTTGCCATGCGCTTGTTTGTTTGTATGCTCAATCCCTTAGTGCAAAAGAACATCACGTTATATTGCCCCTTGTGATAGCAACCTTTATTATGCAGTCTATCGCTTTTATTCTTTACCATCACAAGTTCGTACAACGCTCAATTTTCTCTTACACTAAATGATCTAACACTTTTAGAAGCAATTTTTATTGCCTTATTGCACTGATGACAACTTACTTAAAGGATCTTACTCAATCCTTAGGTAGGTATGGTGGACTCTTGAAAAATAAGATTTGGGTTTAAGGGTTTTTGGATGCACAAGTAGTATCTCTACTTAGTGCGGAATTTTTGGCTAGCAAAGATGGGGGCAAGCACCACATGTTGAAGGATCTATGACAATATCACTTCTATGTGAATATGAACAAACATAAATCATTACTTTGTCTTCCTTGTCCAACGTCAACAATTTTGGCATATAATATTTTGATGGGGGCTCACAATCACAAAAGATGTCCAAGATAGTGTATTTGCATGTGAATCTTCTCTTCCCTTATTAATTCTGTCATGAATTGCATCATTGACCAAGCTATGTTTGTCAATCTCCAATAAAATTTTCTACTTATACTTTTCCTATGTGATGTCATTAGTTACCATAAGATTAGCGTATGATCTTTTTCATTTATTTCCTTTCTTTTTATTGAACATGAAAGTAAAGAAAAGAAAACTCAAACTAAACTTTGTTATATATCTCGCACACGATTACAAGGATAGATCACTAAGCAAACACTCGAAAAGAAAGGATCAAACTAAACTTTTATTCATCTAAAGCAAAAGATGATTATGGATCAAACTAAGATAAGTAAAAGCAAAAGATAGTGGAGGTGATGCGATACCGGGGCAGCTCCCCCAAGATTGGCGCAAGCCAAGGGGAGTGCCCATACCCGATACTCAATTTTCTTTTGGTGATGAAGAAGGAGGTGGTGGTGATATAACTCCCAATATATCCATGAACGCCTCCTTCAAGTCTTGAATCTCACGAAGGGCTTTATGAAGCAACTCAGTGTTTTTCTCTACTTCAGCCATAATATGTTTATTCTCTGGTGATACGTCTCGAGCATATCTATAATTTATGAAGTATTCAAGCTGTTATATTATCATTCTTGGATATTTTACAATCATTTTATAGCAACTTTATATCATTTTTTGGGACTAACCTATTGACCCAGTGCCCAGTGCCAGTTGCTGTTTCTTGCTTGTTTTTTACATCGCATGAAATCAATATCAAACGGAGTCCAAACATTGCAAAACTTTTTGTGGATTTTTTATGGACAGAAGACATCCAGTGGGCCAGAGCAGCACCTGGGGGGTTCCCTGACGGGGGCACAACCCACCAGAGCGCGCTTGGGGGCCTAGGCGTGCGCACGTAGGTTGTGCCCACCTCAGTGGCCTCCCGCACCCCCTCTTTGCCCTATAAATCACCAAATATTCCAAAAACCCTCAGGGTTACCCTATATCAGAAGTTCCGCCGCCGCAAGGCTCTCTAGCCACGAGAAACCAATCTAGACCCCGTTCCAGCACCCTGCCAGAGGGGGGAATCATCACCGGTGGCAATCTTCATCATCCCGGCGGCCACCACGATGAGGAGGGAGTAGTCCACCCTCAGGGCTGAGGGTTTGTACCAGTAGCTATGTGTTTAATCTCTCTCTCTCTCTCGTGTTCTTGAGATGGCACGATCTTGATGTATCGCAGGCTTTGTTAATATAGTCGGATCATATGGTGTTTTCCCCTCTCTATCTTGTTGTGATGAATTGAGTTTTCCCTTTGAGATTTCATTTTATCGGATTGAATACTTTTATGGATTTGAGAGCACTTGATATATGTCTTGCATATGAATACTCGTGGTGACAATGGGGTATCATATTGATCCACTTGACATATATTTTGGCACTTAACTCGCGGATTCTCGAGCTGACATTGGGGTAATCTATGCATAGGGGTTGATGCACGTTCTTGTCTTTGCTTCTCCGGTAGAAATCTTGGGGCACTCTTTGAGGTTCTTTGTGTTGGATTGAGTATTATGAATCTGAAATTATTTGGTGTTATTTTAGTACGAACTCTTGGATAGATCGATCGGAAAGAATAGCTTCGAGGTGGTTTCGTACCCTACAAACAATTTCTTCTTATGTTCTCCGCTAGATAGGAACTTTGGAGTGATTCTTCATCGCACTTTGAGGAATGGTTATATGATCCAATTATATTAGCATTGTTGGGAGATTGCACTAGCGAAAGTACGGACCCTAGGCCTCATTTTCAAGCATTGCGATATCGTTTGTGCTCACTTTTATCGTTCGCTACGTTGTTGTTTTTATTTATTCAGATTATAAAAATATATTTTTACTATTCATATTACACTTGTATCACCATCTCTTCGCCGAACTAGTGCACCTATACAAATTACCATTGTATTTGGTGTGTTGGGGACACAAGAGACTTTTTATTATTTGGTTGCAGGGTTGTTTGAGGGAGACCATCTTCATCCTACGCCTCCCACGGATTGATAAACCTTAGGTCATCCACTTAAGGGAAAATTGCTACTGTCCTACAAAACTCTGTGCTTGGAGGCCCAACACAAGTCTACAAGAACAAGTTGCGTAGTAGACATCAAGCTCTTTTCTGGCACCGTTGCCAGGGAGGTGAGTGCATGAAGGTATATCTTTAGGTCTTGCAATTGAATCTTTTAGTTTCTTGTTTATCACTAGTTTGGTTTGTAAAAAGAAAACTACAAAAAAATGGAATTGAGGTTGCATCGTATTATTCGTCTTTATAATGTCTTTCGTGAAAATGACGGAAATGTAAATTGTGCTCAATTGATAGAAGAAGAATTCAATAAAATGTTTGGCATAAATGATGATCATGATTGCAATATTGTTAGTATGAACTTGAACATCTTTGAATATCCATGATGCTAATGATATGCAACGCCATAAGCATGGGGATGCTATGTTTGATGAAGATGATATTTTTAGTCCCCCAATATTTGATGTGCAAATTTTTTATAATGATTGTATGCCTCCTATTTATGATGATTATAATGATGAAAGTGGATTTGGAGAGGTCATGACTTTATTTAGTGATGAATCCACCATTTCTGATGAGGCTTCAATTGACTATGATAACAAAGTTGCTATCTATGATGATTATGGTGATGACATGTATGCTATAAAGAATAATGATAACCATGAAACTTGTCATCATGATTTTAATTTTCACTCTCATGATAGTTATTTTGTTGAGTTTGCTCCCACTACTATTGATGAGAAGAAATTTGCTTATGTGGAGAGAAATAAAATTTCTATGCTTGTGGATCATGAAAAGAATGCTTTATGTGATAGCTATATTGTCGAATTCATTCATGATGCTACTGAAAATTATTATGAGAGAGGAACATATGCTTGTAGGCTTCTCACCAATCTCAAATTTCCTCTCTATGTGTTGAAAACTTTAAAGTTATGCTTGTTTTGCCTTCCTATGCTAGTTGGTTCTTTCTCCCATAAATCATTTGCTCAAAAAATCTCTATGCATGGGAAGTGGGTTAGACTTAATTGTGCTTGCCATGTGATTCATGATGCTCCCGTTATGTTTCAATTCTTTACTCTTATGCGAGCATCATTGAAATCATCATGCCTAGCTAAAAGGCATTAAAGAAAAGCGCTTGTTGGGAGACAACCCAACACTTTTACCTACTGTTTTTTTGTGTTCACTTGATTAAGCTACTGTAGTAATCATATTTTGTTGCTTTTGTTTCAATAAAGTGCCAAGTAAAGCCTTTGGGATAGTGTGGATGATAGTTGACTTGATTTTGTGCAAAACCAGAAACTTTTTCCCTCAGTCCAGGAATTGTTTAAATTTACTAGCATGTGATAAAATTATGATTTTTTAACATATTATTGATATGAAAATTCTCTACGTTTTCCTAAATTTTCAAAAAAATTGGAGTAGCATAAGTATGGTTATTCTGCAGATCATTACAGACTGTTCTGTTTTTGACAGATTCTATTTTCGATGCATAGTTTGCTTGTTTTCTAGTTTCTATGGCTTATATTGCTCAATATAAATTGTGGAAATGATATGATACATTAGGCATTATGTGGAAACAATTATGAATCTTGTCTTTGACAGTACCATGAAATGGTTTGCTCTTTATCATACTAACCTATCTCATGAAGTTCCGTTAAGTTTTGTGTGATTGAAATTTTCAAGTTTTGGGTGAGATGTCGATATGAGGAGAACAAGGGGTGACAAGACCCGAATCTTGGATATGCCCAAGGCACCCCAAGGTAATATTCAAGGAAGATCCAAGCAACTAAGCTTGGGGATGCCCCGGAAGGTATCCCATCTTTCGTCTCCAACATTATCGGTAACCTCATTTGGAGCTACATTTTTATTCGTCACTTGATATGTGTTTTGCTTGGAGCATCATTTTCTTTTGTTAGTATTTGCTTTACGTTATCTATATTAATGTTTTGCATCTTTTACTTCAATAAAAATGTCAAGGATAGCCTTCACCATGCTTATTTTGCAAGTATACATGTTGTTGTTTCAAAACAGAAAGTTTACCGTTGTTGCAAAAATTCCCTAGAAATTCAGAATGTGATAAAATGCTGAAACTTTTTTCACAGTAATCTCTGATAAATTTTCTACAGTGTGGTAAAGTTTCATAATTTTTGGAGTTAAAGAAGTACTGATACTCTTGCATTCTTTACAGACTGTACTTTTTTGGTAGATTGCTGTTATGTTTGTATTGTTTGCATATGTTTGCTTGTTTAATGATTCTATTTGAGGATAGGAGTATTAAATATGTAGAGGCATTTAGTATGCAATGTTGAATAATAATTTTAGTGATTTGCTACATTAGAGAATGATAAGGTTTTTGCATTGTTTTATACTAACTTATCTCACGAGTTCTTGTTGAGTTTTGTGTGGATGAAGTTTTTAAGATTTAGGGAAATCGTGATATAAAAGGAATTAAGGAGACTCAAAAGCTCAAGCTTGGGGATGCCCAAGGCATCCCAAGATAATATTTCAATAAGTATCAAGCATCTAAGCTTGGGGATGCCCCGGTAGGCATCCCACCTTTCTTCATCAACAATTATCGGTTAGTATAGGTTGAGCCTAAGTTTTTGCTTCTTCACATGAGTTGTGCTATTCTTGGAATGTCATTTTATTATCATTTTGCTTGCTGTTTTAATAAAATACTTAGAACTGAAAGTTTTTTAAATAAGAGAGAGTCCACAATTAGCTACCTACTTACTTAACTACTCGTTTGATCTTCACTTATATCTTTTTGGAGTAGTTTGTCATTTACTCTCGTGCTTCACTTATATCCTATGAGTAAATTGTTGAATAAATTGAATGTAATGAAGTTGAAATTATATGTTCATATCATGCCTAGTGGTAGCATCACATTGGGTTTACAAAGTGAAATCTTTTGAGGCTTGACAATCACAATATTGGTCATACAAGCAATTCATGAATGATTAGTAGGAGGAAAACTTTCACATGCAAATACACTATCTTGGAAATCTTTTGTGATTGTGAACCCCCATAAAAATATTATATGCCAAAATTGTTGACATTGGATAAGGAAGACAATATAATGATTTATGTTTGTTCATATTCACATAGAAGTTATATTGTCATAGATCCTTCAACATGTGGTGCTTGCCCCCCATCTTTGCTAGCCAAAAATTCCGCACCAAGTAGAGATACTACTTGTGCATCCAAAAACCCTTAAACCCAAATCTTATTTTCAAGAGTCCACATACCCACCTAAGGATTGAGTAAGATCCTTCAAGTAAGTTGTCATCGGTACAATAAGGCAATAAAAATTGCTTCTAAAAGTGTTAGATCATTTAGTTTAAGAGAAAATTGAGCGTTGTATAAACTTGTGATGGCAAAGAATAAAAGCGACAGACTGCATAATAAAGGTTGCTATCACAAGGGGCAATATAACACGACGTTCTTTTGCACTAAGGGATTTAGCATACAAACAAAAAGCGTTTTCATGCAAGAGTCAAAGTTTTTCTCTCTATTCCTTTTGATTTTTCTCTTTTGGCAAGCATCATGTGGTGAGGAAAGATCTAGGCACATATATCCAGTTGGATATGGGTATCATGAGTTATTATTGTTGACATCACCCTTGAGGTGAATACGTTGGGAGGCAAAATTATAAGCCCCTATCTTTCTATGTGTCCGGTTGAAACTTTTGCTCATGTGTATGCGGTGAGTGTTAGCAATCATACAAGACCATATGATGGCTGAGTATGTGGAGCTCTTACTTAGACCCTATTTAATAAGTTGAATTGCAATTTTTTGGTGACTGAGAACATAGGTTGTTGAGTTTCAAGAGAATTCATTGTTTGAACCTTAACATGTGAATTGGTTGCTACTTTAACATGAGAAGTTTTATAAGAAAGAATTTTTGTTATGATGCTCGGAAAAGTGATTGAAATTATCATTGATCAAACTTATGCACTTTGCTAGCATTCACACTTCATAAATTATTTCTTTTATCATTTACCTACTCGAGGACGAGTAGGAATTAAGCTTGGGGATGCTGATACGTCTCCAATGTCTCTATAATTTATGAAGTATTCATGCTGTTATATCATCATTTTTGGATGTTTTACAATCATTTTATAGCAACTTTATATCATTTTTTGGGACTAACCTATTGACCCAGTGCCCAGCGCCAGTTGCTGTTTTTTGCTTGTTTTTTACATCGCAGGAAATCAATATCAAACGGAGTCGAAACACCGTGAAACTTTTTGTGGATTTTTTATGGACCAGAAGACATCCAGTGGGCCAGAGAAGCACCTGGGGGGTGCCCCGAGAGGGGCACAACCCACCAGGGTGTGCCTAGGGGCCCAAGCACGCCCAGGTGGGTTGTGCCCACCTTGGTGGCCTCCCGCACCCCCTCTTTTCCCTATAAATCACCAAATATTCCAAAAACCCTCAGGGTTACCCTAGATCAGAAGTTCCGCCACCGCAAGGTTCTGTAGCCACGAGAAACCAATCTAGACCCTGTTCCGGCACCCTGCCAGAGGGGGGAATCATCACCGGTGGCCATCTTCATCATCCCGATGGCCACCACGATGAGGAGGGAGTAGTCCACCCACGGGGCTGAGGGTTTGTACCAGTAGCTATGTGTTTAATCTCTCTCTCTCTCTCTCTCTCTCTCTCTCGTGTTCTTGAGATGGCATGATCTTGATGTATCGCGGGCTTTGTTAATATAGTCGGATCATATAGTGTTTTCCCCTCTCTATCTTGTTGTGATGAATTGAGTTTTCCCTTTAAGATTTTGTTTTATCGGATTGAATACTTTTCTGGATTTGAGAGCACTTGATATATGTCTTGCATATGAATACTCGTGGTGACAATGGGGTATCGTATTAATTCAGTTGACATATGTTTTGGCACTTAACTCGTGGATTCCCTAGGTGACATTGGGGTAATCTATGCATAGGGGTTGATGCACGTTCTTGTCTTTGCTTCTCTGGTAGAAATCTTGGGGCACTCTTTGAAGTTCTTTGTGTTGGATTGAGTATTATGAATATGAAATTATTTGGTTTTTTTAGTACGAACTCTTGGATAGATCGATCGGAAAGAATAGCTTCGAGGCGGTTTCGTACCCTACAAACAATTTCTTCTTATGTTCTCCGCTAGATAGGAACTTTGGAGTGTCTTCATCGCACTTTGAGGGATGGTTATATGATCCAATTATTTTAGCATTGTTGGGAGATTGCACTAGCAAAAGTACGGACCCTAGGCCTCATTTTCAAGCATTGCAATATCGTTTGTGCTCACTTTTATCGTTCGCTACCTTGCTGTTTTTATTTATTC
Source organism: Triticum aestivum (assembly GCF_018294505.1). Taxonomy (NCBI): domain Eukaryota; kingdom Viridiplantae; phylum Streptophyta; class Magnoliopsida; order Poales; family Poaceae; genus Triticum; species Triticum aestivum. Next base: position 412,274,549 of record NC_057811.1, read on the forward strand.
AAATTATAAAAATATATTTCTACTACCCATATTACACTTGTATCACCATCTCTTCGCGGAAATAGTGCACCTATACAAATTACCATTGTATTTGGTGTGTTGGGGACACAAGAGACTTCTTATTATTTGGTTGCAGGGTTGTTTGAGAGAGACCATTTTCATCCTACGCCTCCCACAGATTGATAAACCTTAGGTCATCCACTTAAGGGAAAATTGCTAATGTCCTACAATACTCTGCGCTTGGAGGCCCAACACAAGTCTACAAGAACAAGTTGCATAGTAGACATCATCCGACCCCCAAGAACTTGTTCCTGCATCACTTTCTCTTGGACGAGATATGTGCAAATTGGACGGTATGTGCACACGAGGAGTATTTTCGAACCCATAGTTGTGAATCAAATTGTGAAAATTGTTACGATGTAACCTGTGTAAAGGCCTCCTTGGTGGGAGTCCTTCATGCACTTCGGGGCTCTCTTGATTGTTTGATGATCTCATGGCTTGATGAGGATTAGGACGAGTGGAGATGCCAGCCAGTGTGCCTCTCTTGGAAGCTGGAGGGTGAACTCCAGGAGAGTTTTCTTCATGTTCCTCCATGGAAACCCCCTCAACTCCCTCTCTCCTTAGCTCCCCCTGTGGAAACCAAGCAACACGTTCTTCATGGTTGGAGAAGGGAAAATCCATGATACCTGGCCTGACAGATCTGATAGAAAACAGCAAGAAAAGAAAACAGAAGATTTCTCCGCGATACGGTGGTCAATAGGTTCGGGGGGTATATAAAGATTATTTATCTTGGGAAAAAAAAGCAAACGGAAGTATAGCGGAGTTCGGAAGGTACTCGAGGTGGGCACAACCCACCTGGCCTGGTGTCTTGTGCCCACTAGGGTCACCTTCCTGGTAGTTTCTTATTTTCCTAAATTTTGTTATATTCAAAAACGGACAGAAAATATTTTTTAAGAATTTTCGGAGTCCGTTTACTTACCGTATCACGTACCTCCTCTTTTTCATGATTTTGGAGTGTTCCGGAAGGTTTCTTTTATGTGTTATTCTGGTGTCATAGTTTGAATAATGTTGCTTTCAACATTAATGGGCGTACATGAGATATAATGTTTTATTCGTTGCCCATTAACAACCTTCAGGTTAGTACCTTCGGTGTTATTTATTTTGATAGCTCCAGATCGATAAACCTCCTCGATAACATAGGGTCCTTCCCATTTGGAGATGAGTTTTCCTGCAAAGAATCTGAAATGAGAGTTGTACAAAAGAACATGTTCTCCAACCTTGAACTCACGCTTTTGGATTCTTTGATCATGCCATCTTTTAACCTTTTCTTTAAATAACTTGGCATTTTCATAAGCTTGTGTTCTCCATTCATCTAATGAGCTAATATCAAATAATCTCTTCTCACCAGCAAGTCTGAAATCATGGTTGATTTCTTTTAGTTGCCCAAAAATCTTTATGTTCTAACTCAGGAGGCAAATGACAAGCTTTTCCTTAAACCATTTTATAAGGAGACCTACCCATAGGATTTTTATATGCTGTTATATAAGCCCAAAGTGCATCACCTAATTTCTTAGACCAATTCTTCCGGGACCTATTGACAGTCTTTTGTAAAATTAATTTTATTTCTCTATTGCTAAGTTCAACTTGACCACTAGACTGAGGATGATAGGGTGATGCAATTCTATGGTTAACATCATACTTAGCAAGCATTTTACGGAAAGCACCATGAATAAAGTGTGAACCACCATCAGTCATTAAATATCTAGGGACTCCAAACCTTGGGAAAATAACTTCTTTAAGCATTTTAATAGAGGTGTTCTGATCAGCACTACTAGTTGGAATAGCTTCTACCCACTTAGTAACATAATCAATAGCAACCAAAATATGATTATACCCACTAGAGGAAGGAAAAGGTCCCATGTAACCAAATCACCAAACATCAAATGGTTCAACAGCAAGTGAATAATTCATAGGCATTTCTTGACGCTTGCTGATATTACCTATTCTTTGACATTCATCACAAGATAAGACGAACTTACGAGCATCCTTAAAGAGAGTAGGCGAATAAAACCCAGATTGCAATACCTTGTGAGCAGTTATGTCTCCCGCATGATGTCCTCCATAGGCTTCGGAGTGACATTTCCGTAGGATTTGTCCCTGTTCATGCTCAGGTACACAACATCTAATAATACCATCTACTCCTTCTTTATAAAGATATGGGTCATCCCAAAAGTAATGTCTTAAATCATAGAAGAATTTTTTCTTCTGTTCGCATGTGAAACTAGGTGGTAAATATTTAGCAACAATGTAATTAGCATAGTCAGCATACCAAGGTGTACTATTGGAAACATTTATTGTAGCTAATTGCTCATTAAAAAAATTATCATCAATAGGTAGTGGGTCATCAAGAACATTCTCCAACCTAGACAGGTTATCAGCTACGGGGTTCTCCACTCCTTTTCTATCAGTGATATGCAAATCAAATTCTTGTAGCAAGAGAACCCATCGAATAAGCCTAGGTTTGGCATATCTCTTTTCCATAGGATACTTTACTGCAGCATGATCAGTGTGAACAATTACTTTTGAATCTACATATAGGATCTAAATTTATCACAAGCAAACACCACTGCTAGACATTCTTTTTCAGTAGTAGCATAATTTCCTTGTGCATTGTCTAGAGTTTTACTTGCGTACTGAATAACATAAAGTTTGTCCTAGAACAACACCGATAGCATAATCACTATGTAGCGACCAGACCTCAAATGGTCTGTGCTGCTGTGCACCAGTGTCATCCCTGGATCAGTAATGCTGACACGCACAGTACAAATGGAGGATTTATAACAGAGTAGCAATCACACACTTATTACATCGAATATCTCCGAAGAGATTAAGTATGATAAACATGGCTTAAGGCCATCTAATAACGATAACAGCGGAAGACTTGGAAGATAAGTGAGTCCATCAACTCCAGCGGCATCACTGAGTATAAGACCACGACCTAAGGCACCTTACTCGTCGTCTGAAAAGTCTGCAACATGAAACGTTGCAGCCCGAAAACGGGTCAGCACATAGGATATGCTGGCAAAGTAGCACATAGAGAGCAATGAACAATAATAATGCTATACTACATGCATATATGGCTGGTGGAAAGCTCTATGGTTACAGTTTTGCGGAAAGCCAATTTTATCCTACTTCAAAGGAATAAATTTTATTTAACTATCATGGTGGTTGTGAAACATTGAGAAGGTACCTCCAACTCAATCCCAATTAAGTGTCATCATTAACCCAACAAAATTAATTAAAGTAACATAGTGATGAGATTCAAATGATAATCCAGGTACTAGCTACTCAAGTTGTCCATAACCGGGGACACGGCTAACCATGATTAGTTTGTACACTCTACAGAGGTTTATGCACTTTTCCCCACAAGACGCGATCGCCTCCGCTTGATTCTCGCACTACATGATGTTTGAGAAACGGATGACCGAGACACAGTCTTTCAGAAACAATCACTCTTTACTCTGGATGGACCGGTACACCTACTTTCCCCTACATCTGCTAGCCCACCTCTTCAAGAGATCATGTAACCTACTCAGCTATGCTAGAGCCCATAATAGCTTGTGGCTACACACGGAAGTTTCTAGCATGAATAATCTTATGATCCCTTTGAGCCTAGGTGGCGGTCCTTATAAAAACAGACAACACTGGGTTCTCCAGGTGCCTCAATCCACCCAGATGTGAGTTTTAGTTGCCACCTTAAGTTGAACCATTAATAAACATCTCACATCTTTCATGAATATCACTCAAACCCAATCCACGTCTACGAGCATAGCATGGCAATGATAAAAGCAACGTAGAAGTAACTCCCAAGGGTTTGAATAGAAACAGGTAATAGGTACTACCTCATCAACTACTTCCCAATACCCACAATTTAATTAGATCCTAATCATGCAATTGTTTGAGGAAAAGATCTAATGCAATAAAAACTGGGTATGGAAGGTATGATCAAAGTGTTACTTGCCTTGCTGATGATCCGCAAAACCTAGCGATTCGAAGTAACAAGCGGCACACTCCGGGTACTCTATCGCAAACAAACAAACATACAATCAGTACTCATCTAATGCACAGGTAAAACTCGAATGAAAGATCCAACCAGAAAGTTCAACTTAAGAACTCCGGTTTACAAAAAGAATCAACTCGAACGAAGCAACGTAAGTCAAACGGCGAAAGAAAGAAGCTTCGTTTACTAATCTGGATCTAGGTCAAATTTTACTGTAGCAAAAACTTGTTTGAGTAGGTTAAACGGAAAGAGAATTTCGAGACGAAACTCTAGGCGCTTGAATCGCCTGATTCCGACAAACGAGCGAGAAGTTAAACAGAAACAAAGATTCGATCAGAAATCGAATCTGAGATAATCGCAGAAAAAATCCGATGAAAAAGAAAAACGGATGAACGGTTAAAGAACGGACGTTCGTTAACAGAGAAAAATCGACGAACGCGTTCGTTAAAACGAACGGTTCGGTAAACGCTCGCAAAATAATAAAACCGAAAAAAAACGATCTAGGTTTTTTTTTAAAACGAATGGTTTTTTTTAAAAGAAAACCGGCAAACCGGAAGGCATCGGGTATACCTCGTCGGGGCGGCTTCGGCGAGGATCCCGCGGGGCTCCGGCGGGGCGCGGGGGGTGCGGCGGGGGTGCGGGGCTCGGGGGAAGGGCGAGGGGCGGCGGCAAACGGCGGCGGCGGCGGCTCCCGAGCTCACACCGGCGGCGGCGGGGCGGCAAGTGCGGCGGCGGCGGCGGGCGAGATGAGAGGAGAGAGAGAGGGGGGTATATATAGGAGGGAGGGGGCTCCGGTGGCTTGGGGGAGGGGGCAAGCCGAGCGGGAGGCGGCTCCCGTGGCCATGGCGGATTCCGGCGGCGGCGGGCGCGTGCTGGAGAAGGAGAGGGGCGCGGGCGGGCCGGCGCTCGGCTGGGCTGCGGCCCGGTCGGGCGTCGCGCGTTTTTTTTAAATAAGTTCCGCGGAAAATAATTCGTAGAAAAATAAATAAAAGTCAGAAAAATATAAAATAAATTTTCCCCGTCTAGTTAGAAAATCTAGAACAGGGTGAACATTTTTTAACACAAAATAAATATTTTGAAAACATGCAATATTTTTAATGCAATAAAAATTGCAAATAAAATCCAAATAAATTCCAATAAATGATTTTAACATTTTTCCTCCAGTATTTCAATTGTTTTGGAGAAGTCATATTTTCTCCTCTCGTTTATTTTTAGAATGAAATATTATTCCGGAGAGAAAATAATTAAAACCAAAATCCTCGTCTTAATATTTGATGAAAATCAAATATGAAAATTCGAGAGAAATCCCCAACTCTCTCCGAGGGTCCTTGAGTTGCTTAGGATTTATCGAGGATTTGTTAAAATGCAATAAAACATGATATGCAAAGATGATCTATGTATAACATACTAAATTGAAAATTTAGGATGTTACAAACCTACCCCCCTTGAATCTTGACTGGTTTCTCCTCATAGGTCAAATCACTTTCCAGCTGAATCGCTTCCAGGGGCACAGTATCTCTCAGCAGTATCTCAGCCATTTCTGCGTGGCACTTCTTCAACTGAGAAACATGAAATACATCATGAACTCCAGACAATCCTTCGGGCAATTCCAGCTTGTAAACAACTTCTCCCATACGTTCCACAACTCTGTATGGTCCGATAAAACGGGGCGCTAACTTTCCCTTAACTCCAAAGCGCTTCACTCTTCGGAGTGGTGATACTCGAAGATACACTCTGTCTCCGACTTCGTGAACTGTCTCCTTTCGTTTAGAATCAGCATAACTCTTCTGCCTGGACTGGGCTACCTTGAGCCTATCGCGAATAAACCTCACTTTCTGTTCAGACTCCTTAATCAAATCTGGTCCAAACAACTGATGGTCTCCAACTTCGTCCCATAACAACGGTGTTCTACACCTCCTTCCGTACAAAGCTTTGAAAGGGGCCATCTTCAAACTGGTTTGATAACTGTTGTTATACGAAAACTCTGCATATGGTAAATTGTCGTCCCAACTAGATCCGTAATCTAGTGCACATGCTCTCAACATGTCCTCCAAAATCTGGTTGACTCTCTCGGTCTGTCCATCTGTCTGTGGGTGGAAAGCTGTACTAAATTCCAGCCTGGTTCCCAGTGTTTCATGTAACTGCTTCCAAAACTTCGAGGTAAATTGGGTTCCTCTGTCTGATACAATGGTCCTCGGAACTCCATGCAAACATACGATCCTGGTCATGTATATCTTTGCCAACTTAGCACTGGTGTAAGTGGTCTTCACTGGAATGAAATGAGCCACTTTCGTCAAACGGTCGACTACAACCCATATTGAGTCATAGCCTGAACGAGTCCTGGGTAATCCTGTGATAAAATCCATGCCTATTTTATCCCACTTCCATTCGGGTATCGGCAATGGTTGTAGCAATCCTGCTGGCTTCTGGTGCTCTGCCTTCACTCTCTGACACACATCACAAACTGCTACATACTCTGCAATATCCTTCTTCATTCCGGTCCACCATAAAGTATTCTTCAAATCCAAATACATCTTGGTATTCCCTGGGTGAATCAAGTACGGTGAATCATGGGCTTCCTGCAAAATCAACTTCCTGATCTCCGGTTCATTTGGCACATATACTTGGTCCTCAAACCATAAGGTATCGTGCTCATCCTCACGAAATCCCTTGGCTTTTCCTTTGCTCATCTTCTCCTTTATCTCTTCAATCTCCTTGTCTGTCTTCTGAGCTTCTCTGATCTTTTCCATCAAGGTAGACTGAATCTCCAATGCCGCTAAATAGCCTCTTGGGACTATCTCCAAACATAGCTCGCGAAGGTCCTCGGCTAACTCCTGAGGTATCTCTCCTGTCATGAGGGTGTTCACATGACTCTTGCAGCTCAACGCGTCTGCTACTACGTTAGCCTTTCCAGGGTGATAATGCAATCTCATATCATAATCTTTAATGAGCTCCAGCCATCTCCTCTGTCTGAGATTTAACTCCTTCTGCGTGAAAATATACTTCAAACTCTTGTGATCCGTGTACACCTCACAATGGTTTCCGATGAGGAAATGTCTCCATGTCTTCAATGCATGCACCACGGCAACTAATTCCAAATCATGCATTGCATAATTCTTCTCATGGGGTTTAAGTTGTCGTGAAGCATATGACACAACTCTTCCTTCCTGCATAAGCACTGCTCCAAGTCCTCGACGAGAAGCGTCGCAATAAACTTCATAGTCCTTGCGTTGGTCGGGCAGAATCAACACTGGTGAGGTAACCAATCGTTTCTTCAACTCTTGGAAACTAGCTTCACATTCCTCAGTCCAATTGAATTTGGTGTCCTTCTTTAATAGTTCAGTCATGGGCTTAGCAATCCTTGAGAAATTCTCGATAAATCTCCGGTAGTATCCTGCAAGTCCAAGAAAACTCCGGATTTCTCCAACTGTCTTGGGTGATTCCCAACTTGTCACTGTGTCAACCTTGGCAGGGTCTACTGCTATTCCTTCTCCAGAAATAACATGTCCAAGGAATCCAACTTCCTTCAGCCAAAACTCACATTTGCTGAACTTGGCATATAAATGATGTTCTCTGAGCTTCTCAAGTACCAATCGTAAATGCTCCTCATGCTCTTCTTCATCCTTGGAAAAGATTAAAATATCATCAATGAACACCACGACGAACTTATCCAAAAACTCCATAAACACTTTGTTCATCAGGTTCATGAAATAGGCAGGTGCGTTAGTCAGTCCAAATGACATAACAGTATACTCATACAATCCATATCTGGTGGTAAAAGCCGTCTTTGGTATATCCTGCTCTCGAATCTTTAACTGATGGTATCCTGATCGTAGATCGATCTTGGAAAATACTTTAGCTCCTTGTAGGCGGTCAAATAAATCATTGATCATTGGCAGTGGGTACTTGTTTTTGATGGTCACTTCATTCAATCCTCGGTAATCAACAACCATCCTCAGCGATCCATCTTTCTTCTCCACTAGAAGTACTGGTGATCCCCAAGGTGACGAACTTGGGCGAATATATCCTTTATCCAGTAACTCCTTGATCTGCTTCTTAATTTCCTCCAAATCCTTTGCGGGCATCCTGTATGGTCTCTTAGATATTGGCCCTGTGCCTGGCAAAAGTTCAATCAAGAACTCAATGTCTCTATCTGGTGGCATGCCTGGCAACTCTTCTGGAAATACATCCGGATAATCCTTCACCACTGGTACTTCCTCCTGTACAACTCCTGATAAGGAATTTACTTGAGCCCTCTTCGGCATATGCCGGGATACATACTTGATCCTTTTTCCTTCCGGGGTGGTAAGCAAAATCGTCTTGCTGGCACAATCGATGTTTCCTCCATACAACGATAGCCAATCCATTCCCAAAATTACATCCAAACCTTGCGATTCCAAAACAATGAGGTCTGAGGGGAAAACATGCCTTCCAATGGCCAATGGTATCTGAAAACATCCTTGGGTTGCCATATACTCTGCTCCTGGCGAGGTTACTAACATAGGGGTTTTGAGAACTTGGGTGGACATCTTAAACTTATTCACGAATCCCCTTGATATGTATGAATGCGATGCACCAGTATCGAAAAGAACGGTTGCAGTAAATGACTTAACCAAAAACTTACCTATTACTGCATCAGGCTGAGCTTCAACTTCCTCCACGCTCACGTGGTTCACATGCCCTTTGTTGAACGGGTTCAGCTTCTTCCCAGAGCTTCCATTGCCATTTCCATTTTGGGCTTCAGGACAATCAGTTGCATAATGTCCAGTCTTCTGGCACTTGAAACAAGTAATGTGACTTAGATCCCTCTTGGTTGGGGTAGATGGGTTGGTGCGGTTCTGTCCGTTGCCTCCTCCATTCCCATTACCATTCTTGGAGCCATTATGGTTGTGTGAACTACATCCTCCATGGGTATGCTGAAATTGTCCTCCCGACTTCGGGGTAAATCGTGGCTTCTGCTGGGCTCCAGAATTGTACTTCCCTTGTCCATACTTCCTCTTGCGGTTTTCAATCTGCTGTTGCTTCCCTTCAATCATGAGAGCTCTATCTACCAGCTCCTGGTAGTTGTTGAAGGTTGCTACCATCAACTGCATACTCAGTTCATCATTCAGCCCTTCCAAAAATTTCTCCTGCTTGGCAGCATCTGTAGCAACGTCATCTGGTGCATAACGTGCTAGCTTACTGAAATCCTCCACATACTGGCCTACGGTGCGTCCTCCTTGGCGTAGGTTGCGAAACTCACGCTTCTTCATAGCCATAGCTCCTGTTAAAACATGAGCTGTACGGAAAGCTTGCTGAAACTGGTCCCATGTGACAGTGTCAATAGGGTGCGTGGCTGTATAATTCTCCCACCATGATGCTGCGGGTCCATCAAGCTGATGTGCGGCAAAACACACTCTTTCCGCATCTGTGCATCCTGCAGTGGTCAACTCCCTTCCAACTTTGCGGAGCCAATCATCTGCAACAATCGGCTCGGTTCACTTGCATCAGGGCATTCTGTTGCTGAATCAACTGGGTGATCTCTGGCGGGAAAACAAATCCGGTGTCGCGTCTCGGAGGCATCTGATAGGTTTAGAAAAGATGAGAGTTAAGAATAGAATGAGGTCTAGAGGGAAAACACTACCCATATGCTCATGAGACAAATACAATCAATATCACTCAATCAATTCAAACAAGGCAAAACAATCGATCTAGCTAGCGTTACAAGTGCTTGAACTATACTATTAAATGGGGGAAAACTACTACTGATATGGTGGTCTACTAGAAATACTGATCCGTTGAAGACTCCATGATGTCTACTCCAGCTTCATCAACCCAGTCGTCTTCACTTGGTTCTGAGTCGGTGTCGTCGATGATGATGTAGTTATCCGGACAAGTGCATTCGTCGACTTCTGCTTTTGGCACTGGATTTCCCATGAATACTCCAATCTTCTTCTCCAGGTCGTCATTCTTCCCTACTAGTGCGTTGATTTCCTCCAAATAATCTTCGCGTGTAGCCTTGAGTTCTTCTTGGAGCTCTTTGATCTTCGTTAATGCCTTCTTCAGTTCTTCCTTGTCCGTGCACATCTGGTTCTCCTGGCGACGAATATGTTGGTTCTGCTCCTGGATGAAAGCTGCAATTGATCCATCCTTCTTGGTTCTGATCATCTCCCATTGCGCGTCTCGGCGTCCACAAATCTGATAAATTGTATCCTTAAGCTCCTGGTGGTAGACTTCTCCAATGCGTCCCATGGCGATGTGTGCGGCCATGCTCTTCCCTAAACTCCAAGTTGGTGCTTCGAAAACCAATCTTATGGGTTCCGTAGTTGGCACAAACGTCCTTCCTGGAATGAGAACTTGAATCTTCCAGCTCTCCTCTTCAGGTAATGTGGCGTTGTAGGTTCCGGTGATGCTTGGTATTCCTATGTTCAAGTACTTGGTGACTTCCTTCAAGTGTCGACCAAACGGCGTGTCTTCATCTGGTTGCATGAACTTGCTCCTTGCATTCGCCATTCCTAAAAGAGTAGAAAAAGGAGAGGGGTCAGAAATGAGAAGAGAGAAGCTTTCTAGGGCTTAAGCTTAGTGGTCGTGTCCTACAGTCAGCGTGTGCTCTGATACCAACTTTGTAGCGACCAGACCTCAAATGGTCTGTGTTGCTGTGCACCAGTGTCATCCCTGGATCAGTAATGCTGACACGCACAGTACAAATGGAGGATTTATAACAGAGTAGCAATCACACACTTATTACATCGAATATCTCCGAAGAGATTAAGTATGATAAACATGGCTTAAGGCCATCTAATAACGATAACAGCGGAAGACTTGGAAGATAAGTGAGTCCATCAACTCCAGCGGCATCACCGAGTATAAGACCACGACCTAAGGCACCTTATTCGTCGTCTGAAAAGTCTGCAACATGAAACGTTGCAGCCCGAAAACGGGTCAGCACATAGGATATGCTGGCAAAGTAGCACATAGAGAGCAATGAACAATAATAATGCTATACTACATGCATATATGGCTGGTGGAAAGCTCTATGGTTACAGTTTTGCGAAAAGCCAATTTTATCCTACTTCAAAGGAATAAATTTTATTTAACTATCATGGTGGTTGTGAAACATTGAGAAGGTACCTCCAACTCAATCCCAATTAAGTGTCATCATTAACCCAACAAAATTAATTAAAGTAACATAGTGATGAGATTCAAATGATAATCCAGGTACTAGATACTCAAGTTGTCCATAACCGGGGACACGGCTAACCATGATTAGTTTGTACACTCTGCAGAGGTTTGTGCACTTTTCCCCACAAGACTCGATCGCCTCCGCTTGATTCTCGCACTACATGATGTTTGAGAAACGGATGACCGAGACACAGTCTTTCAGAAACAATCACTCTTTACTCTGGATGGACCGGTACACCTACTTTCCCCTACATCTGCTAGCCCACCTCTTCAAGAGATCATGTAACCTACTCAGCTATGCTAGAGCCCATAATAGCTTGTGGCTGCACACGGAAGTTTCTAGCATGAATAATCTTATGATCCCTTTGAGCCTGGGTGGCGGTCCTTATAAAAACAGACAACACTGGGTTCTCCAGGTGCCTCAATCCACCCAGATGTGAGTTTTAGTTGCCACCTTAAGTTGAACCATTAATAAACATCTCACATCTGTCATGAATATCACTCAAACCCAATCCACGTCTACGAGCATAGCATGGCAATAATAAAAGCAACGTAGAAGTAACTCCCAAGGGTTTGAATAGAAACAGGTAATAGGTACTACCTCATCAACTACTTCCCAATACCCACAATTTAATTAGATCCTAATCATGCAATTGTTTGAGGAAAAGATCTAATGCAATAAAAACTGGGTATGGAAGGTATGATCAAAGTGTTACTTGCCTTGCTGATGATCCGCAAAACCTAGCGATTCGAAGTAACAAGCGGCACACTCCGGGTACTCTATCACAAACAAACAAACATACAATCATTACTCATCTAATGCACAGGTAAAACTCGAATGAAAGATCCAACCAGAAAGTTCAACTTAAGAACTCCGGTTTACAAAAAGAATCAACTCGAACGAAGCAACGAAAGTCAAACGGCGAAAGAAAGAAGCTTCGTTTACTAATCTGGATCTAGGTCAAATCTTACTGTAGCAAAAACTTGTTTGAGTAGGTTAAACGGAAAGAGAATTTCGAGACGAAACTCTAGGCGCGTGAATCGCCTGATTCCGATAAACGAGCGAGAAGTTAAACAGAAACAAAGATTCGATCAGAAATCGAATCTGAGATAATCGCAGAAAAAATCCGATGAAAAAGAAAAACGGACGAACGGTTAAAGAACGGACGTTCGTTACCAGAGAAAAATCGACGAACGCGTTCGTTAAAACGAACGGTTCGGTAAACGCTCGCAAAATAAAAAAATAAAAAAAACCGATCTAGGATTTTTTTTAAAACGAATGGTTTTTTGTAAAGAAAACCGGCAAACCGGAAGGCATCGGGTATACCTCGTCGGGGCGGCTCCGGCGAGGATCCGGCGGGGCTCCGGCGGGGCGCGGGGGGTGCGGGGCTCGGGGGAAGGGCGAGGGGCGGCGGCAAACGGCGGCGGCGGCGTCTCCCGAGCTCATACCGGCGGCGGCGGGGCGGCAAGTGCGGCGGCGGCGGCGGGCGAGATGAGAGGAGAGAGGGGGGTATATATAGGAGGGAGGGGGGCTCCGGTGGCTTGGGGGAGGGGCAAGCCGAGCGGGAGGCGGCTCCCGTGGCCATGGCGGACTCCGGCGGCGGCGGGCGCGTGCTGGAGAAGGAGAGGGGCGCGGGCGGGCCGGCGCTCGGCTGGGCTGCGGCCCGGTCGGGCGTCGCGCGTTTTTTTAAATAAGTTCCGTGGAAAATAATTCGTAGAAAAATAAATAAAAGTCAGAAAAATATAAAATAAATTTTCCCCGTCTAGTTCGAAAATGTAGAATAGGGTGAACATTTTTTAACACAAAATAAATATTTTGAAAACATGCAATATTTTTAATGCAATAAAAATTGCAAATAAAATCCAAATAAATTCCAATAAATGATTTTAACATTTTCCTCCAGTATTTCAATTGTTTTGGAGAAGTCATATTTTCTCCTCTCGTTTATTTTTAGAATGAAATATTATTCCGGAGAGAAAATAATTAAAACCAAAATCCTCGTCTTAATATTTGATGAAAATCAAATATGAAAATTCGAGAGAAATCCCCAACTCTCTCCGAGGGTCCTTGAGTTGCTTAGGATTTATCGAGGATTTGCCAAAATGCAATAAAACATGATATGCAAAGATGATCTATGTATAACATACCAAATTGAAAATTTGGGATGTTACACACTAGCATCACACATAATTTCAAAAGGCAAGTTCCAATCAGGTGGTTGAACAATAGGTGCAGAAATTAAGGCTTTCTTGAGTGTTTCGAAGGCTTCTAAACAATCATCATCAAAAACAAAAGGAATATCCTTTTGCAAAGGATTTGTAAGTGGCCTAGAAATTTTATAAAAGTCTTTGATAAATCTCCTATAGAAACCAGCATGACTAAGGAAACTACGAATACCTTTGATATCTTTTGGACATGGCATTTTCTCAATTGCATCAACCTTAGATTTGTCTACCTCAATACCTCTTTCAGAAATTTTATGGCCCAAAACAATACCTTCGTTAACCATAAAGTGGCACTTCTCCCAATTCAAGACAAGGTTTGTTTGCTCACACATCTCTGCAAAACTCGATCAAGATTGCTTAAACAACCATCAAAAGAGTTCCCATAAAAAGAAAAGTCATCCATGAAAACCTCAACAAACTTTTCACAAAATCAGAGAATATAGCAGGCATACATCCTTGAAAGGTAGCAGGTGCATTGCATAAATCAAAAAGCGCACGTCTATAAGGATAAGTTCCAAAAGGACAAGTAAAAGTGGTCTTTTCTTGGTCAGGTTGAGAAACAGGTATTTGTGAAAAACCAGAATATCCATCAAGGAAGCAAAAAAGTGTGTGCTTAGATAATCTTTCTAGCATTTGATCAATAAAAGGCAGAGGGCAATGATATATTCTAGTTTCTTTGTTTAATTTTCTAAAATCAATTACCATTCTATAGCTTGTAACAATTCTTTGTGGAACAAGTTCATTCTTATCATTAGGAACAATACTAATACCTCCTTTCTTAGGGACACAATGAACAGGACTTACCCATCTACTATCAGCTATAGGATAGATTATACCTGCTTCCAGAAGTTTTAATATTTCCGTTCTTACCACTTCTTTCATCTTTGGATTTAACCATGTTGGTGATCAACAACGGGTTTAGCATCAGGTTCCATAGTAATCTTGTGCTGACATAGAGTGGGACTAATGCCCTTAAGATCATCAAGAGTATATCCAATAGCAGCTCGGTGCTTCCTTAGAACTTCCAATAATCTTTCTTATTCATGTTCTGAAAGGTTAGCACTAATAATAACAAGATAAATCTTTTTCTCATCAAGATAAGCATATTTCAAAGTGTCTAGCAATTGTTTTAATTCAAACATCGGATCACCTTTAGGTGGAGGAGGACCTCCTAGAGTTTCAATAGGCAAATTGTGTTAAAGCAGAGGACGTTGTTCAAAGAAAATCTTATCTATTTCATTTCTTTCATGCCTATGCAAATCATTTTCATGGTCTAGCAGATATTGTTCTAAAGGATCAGTAGGAGGAACAACAATAGAATCAAGACCAATAATTTCATCCTTACTAGCCAATTCCTTTTTATGAGGTTTTCTACTAAACTTGGAAAAATTGAACTCATGAGACTCATCTCCAAAGCTAACACCGGCAATTTGTTTCTCACAATCTATTTTAGCATTAACGGTGTTCAAGAAAGGTCTACCAAAGATAATGGGACAAAAGTCATCTTGTGGGGAGCCAAGAACAAGAAAATCAGTAGGGTATTTTATTTTCCCACACAAGACTTCAACATCTCTAACAATCCCAAGTGGTGTGATGGTGTCTCTATTAGCAAGTTTAATAGTAACATCTATGTCTTCTATTTCAGCGGGTGCTATGTCATTAATAATTTACTGATATAAAGTAAAAGGAATATCACTCACGCTAGCACCTATATCACATAAACCATGATAACAGTGATCTCCTATTTTAACTCAGACAACATGCATGCCAACAACATGTCTTTTTTTATCCTTCTCATCGGGTTTGGCAATTCTAGCAGCTTCATCACAGAAGTAAATAATATGCCCATCTATATTTTCAACCAGGAGATCCTTAACCATAGAAACACTAGGTTCTACCTTGATTTGTTCAGCTGGTTTAGGTGTTCTAATATAACTTTTATTGACCACAGTTGAAACTTTAGCATGTTCCTTCATCCTAACAGGGAAAGGTGGTTTTTCAATATAAGCAGTAGGAACAACTGGATCAACATTATAAATAATAGTTTCATCTTTAGCTAATACTGGTTCTTTAATTTCTTCTTTAATAGGTGGGCGATATTTAAACCACTTCCCCTTAGGGAGATCAACATGAGTAGCAAAAGATTCACAAAAGGAGGCTATTATCTCAGAGTCAAGTCCATATTTAGTGCTAAACTTTTGAAAAGCATCGGTATTCATAAAAGATTTAAAACAATCAAACTTAAGCTTAATACCTGACTCTTTACCTTCCTCGAGTTCCCAATCTTCAGAGTTGCGTTTAATTCTTTCTAAAAGATCCCACCGGAATTCAATAGTCTTCTTCATAAAGGAACCAATACAAGAAGTATCGAGCATGGATCGATCATCATGATAAAGCTGAGCATAAAAATTCTGAATAATAATTTCTCTCGGGAGCTCATGGTTGGGGCATGAATATAACATTGACTTAAGCCTCCCCCAAGCTAGAGCGATACTTTCTCCTTCACGAGGCCAAAAATTATATATATAATTCCGATCATGATGAACTAGATGCATAGGATATTTTTTTGGTGAAACTCCAATTTCAATCGATTCCAATTCCAAGATCCAATATCATCGCATAGCCTATGCCATGCCAATGCTTTTCCCTTCAAAGATAAAGGGAAAACCTTCTTCTTAGATTCATCTTTGGGTAAACCTGCAAGCTTAAATAATCCACAAATTTCTTCTACATAAATCAAGTGCATATCAGGATGTTTGGTTCCATCTCCTGCATAAGGATTAGCTAGCCGTTGTTCTATCAATACCCGAAGGAATTTCATATTCAATATTTTCAGTAGGTGCAGTAGGTTGAGGGGTGACTAATTGTGGTTCCGATCGAGGTGAAGGTACCCCCAACAAACACCTCAAAGGATTGTTCTCCATAGTAACAAGTGACAATAAATTTCAGCACGTAGTAATAATTTTTCCTTTCCAATTTCCACTTACCAAGAGCGCTTCACTCCCCGGCAATGGCGCCAGAAAAGAGCCTCGATGACCCACAAGTATAGGGGATCAATCGTAGTCCTTTCGATAAGTAAGAGTGTCGAACCCAACGAGGAGCAGAAGGAAATGACAAGTGGTTTTCAGCAAGGTAATGTCTGCAAGCGCTAAAATTGTAAGTAGCGAGTAGTTTGATAGCAAGATAATTTGTAACCAGCAAGTAACGATAGTAATAAAAAAAGTGCAGCAAGGTAGCCCAATCCTTTTGAGGCAAAGGACAGGCCGAAACAGTCTCTTATAATAGGCAAAGCGTTCTTGAGGGTACACGGGAATTTCATCTAGTCACTTTCATCATGTTGGTTTGATTCGTGTTCGCTACTTTGATAATTTGACATGTGGGTGGACCGGTGCTTAGGTGTTGTTCTTACTTGAATAAACCTCCTACTTATGATTAACCCCCTCGCAAGCATCCGCAACTACGAGAAATGTATCACTACTAGGGAAAACCTTATACACAGAATCTTACCAGTAGTGCGGGACAAAAACAAGCACTACTACTACTTACCACTAGCGCGTGGCAACCAAATGCGCTGTAGCTAAGTTTATAGCAGTAGCACGTCTCAGGGAAGAAGCGCTACAACTACAATTCCCTGACTGTTCTCGCCAGCCTACCAATAGTAGTAGCGAGCTTAAGAAAAGCGCGCTGCTGCTAAGGTTGTTGTAGCAGCGTGTTTTACACAGAAAGCGCTACTGCTAATGAAAGGAAAATAAAATGAAAAACATATAGAAAAGTAAATGAAAATGAAAGAAATAGAAAAAGGGGAAGGAAAAAAAGAAACTGTGAAGGAAAACAAATGAAAAAGAAAAATAAAGTAGAAAGGCGTAGCAGCAGCGTGCTTTCAGGACATGTGCTATAGCTAACTTAGCAGTAGCGTGTTTTGTCAGCCAGCGCTATAGCTAAGATAGCTATAGCTAATGTAGCAGTAGTGCTTTTCCTGGAACGCGCTACTGCTATTTTTGGCTTAACCGCGCGGTTCTTCTTCCCCACGGCCACTTCCCCCAAATCGAACTCCTCTGTTGTCGCCGCTGTCGTCGCCCTGCATCGCCGTCGGCCGCCGCATGCTCTTTCGTTGCCCTCCACACGCCCTCGACGCCACCCCCGATCCCGACCTCGACGCTGCCACTGACCCTGACCTCGACGCCGCCCTACATCGCCACCCTCTGCCGCGCGCCCGAGCCCTGACCCCGAACTCGACGCCGCCTGCCCCTCCCTCGGCCGCTCCCTAACTCCGCCGGCACCGGAGGTGAGCACACCTACACCTCCTCCTCCTCCTCCCCTATCTCTGCCTATCTAGGGTTCCTAGGGTTCATCAAATTTTAGGGTGCATCAAATTAGTTAGGGTTCATCAAATTAGATGATAATTAGGGCATTAATTCCTAGATAGGGTTCATCTAATTAGTTAGTACTTGTAGATGCTTAAGAATTAGGGCAGTAGTGTTTAATAGAATTAGTAAGAAAATTAATAGAACTAGTTGAACTAGTTTATTTTTAGCAAGAACTAGTTGAATTAATAGAACTAGTGTATTTTTAGTAAGAAAATTAATAGAACTAGTTGAACTAGTTTATTTTTAGTAAGAACTAGTTTATTTTTATTCATAGTAAGTGCTTATTTTAGTAAGAACTAGTTTATTTTTATTTGAAGTGGACATGTCATATTTTGAACATGTCACATTTGTTGTTATTATTTTTAGTTAAAGAAATTATTCCCGCATCGACGTCGACGATGCCTATCCCGCATCCTCGTCGTCGACTCGGCGTAGGACACCTGCTTGATCAGAGGGGCCATGTCCGGGACTGGGCTCCACCGGGCTGGTACTGGGAGGTGCTACCTACTGGGGGGCGTAGCTTGGTGAGGAGCCAGCCCATCATTGACCCGAACCTTCTTTGGTGGCGGTCGCATGGGTCAGTGACGGTGCAGAGGCTTGAGGACCCCGCGGAGGTGGTACATCACCGTGTCAGCGAGGAGGACGAGCACGTCTGTCGCTACATGGTTGCGTTGGAGGGCAGGTTCTCCAATACCTGGCAGGTTCTTTAGGGATCTCACTGGAGCTATGATCAGTTGTATTAGTGATGTTATATGTATGATACTATTTGAGATGTATTAGTGATAATATTCGACGATGTACGGACGCAAGAGATGATTTAGTTTTGCTTATTGAATGCATGCTAATTTGAATACTTATTTATTTTAGGATTTGGTTTTTCTTATCGAATGCTCAAATTGGAGAAGTACTCCTTTTTTGAATGCTCAAATTGGACACCACTATGCAAGGCGTATGCATTTGATTAGTTGATAGCTTATAGGGTTTTTGTTTTTGCAGAAATCAAGGAGACCCTCCATCATCCCCGCCGTCGTCCCCGTCACCAACCCCCTCCAACCTCGAGGTGAGACCGGCCAAATCTCCATGTCAATATGAGTCTTATAAGATATTTTGAAATGTTTTTGTTCATATTTTCAACCATTGAAATGCAATGACCATCAAGTTTGAATGCTCATATGATGTAGATAAAAACATGTATATCTTGTGTTGCTCAAATAGGATATGTGCTTACCCAAGTGTCCGGTCATGTTTGCAGGTTACACCTCCGAGTGGCCTATGTTTTGCCGGAGTGTTGATTAATTTCCATTCCGACAAATTTCAGGCGCTCGATATGTCCTTTTTTAGCAAAGGTCATGCTGGATTTTTCCATGAATTTTGGCATGACTTGTGCTAGAATATGTAGGAAATATCGAGTGGCCTGGATTTTGTAGAAAGATAATTAAACGACATTTCGGGTTGATTTTAAGTCTATCGAGGCTCCACCATATATGACAGGACGAAGAACCCCGACTGTTGTCGTGGGGGTCGCTTCTCCTTCGTTCCCGTGTGCTAGACATTTTGGTGTAATGCACTCGGGGACGAAAGGAGGAGCGATCATCACCAACGGTCGAATGTATACACCACGTGAGCTGAGAGTTTTCAAGAAAAGACTCGGCAGGCCGATAGTCAACCCGTGATGAATAATAATGATCTAATCTAGTTTTTGTAGTACACATATTTAATTGTACAAGTTTAATCTTTGAATTATGAATGTAGGAAATGTCATCATCGGACGACGAAAGTCTCCCGGGGGAGTGCGAATGGTCCAACGACGACCGAGGTCTGTGCGATAGGCCTCACCTGGACGAAGATCCGCGCTTCAACATTAAGCTCCAGGAGACCTTCGATGTTGAAACGGTACGCAACGACGGCAAGTGTTTTTTTCGTAATTAAGCACAACCTGAACTATTTCAACGTGTAATTTTCATCTTTTACAATTTGACTAGCTTATCCCATGCCATGCAAGACGCTATGTCTTGGAGAGGATGGATTTTGAAGACCATGAAAGTTTCAAAACAAAGAAAATTGACCTAAGGACACATCATGGTATGGATTTTCAAGTGAATCTGTACAATTCTGAGAGCGTAACCCATTTTGGTTGTACAAATTGGGAAGCACTTTGCAAGATGTATGGTTTTTATGAGGGTATGCTTGTCACCATGGATCTTGGTGATCCTGACGTCGACCAAGACAATATGGACATTTGGGTCCTTGTTGATACGCTTCCAATTCTACCACTATGTGAGTTTCTCAAACATAGTTATTAACTAATTCAGATTGTTTATTTCAAAATAGTTGACATCTTATTTCCATTGACAGCTTATTTTCATTCTTCAAACAATGTGCGGAAGATGGTAGACAGAACCTACTACACCGATGGCTTAGAGTTAACTTATCAGGAGAAAAATCATCTGATCGCATTTTGTACTGATCTTGAGAATTACAATATCTATTATCAAACTCCTCCACATTATGGTCAATACGTGCCACTAGTGCACATGTTGAACTACGGTAACATCCATGGAGATGCCATGGTAAGATTTTTTACTATTACGACATCTGTGCATCTTTTGCATAAATTCTTCTAAAACCGAACTACATTGCTAACTACGAAGTTATTACTATGTTTTTCAACATAAAATCCCGAAGGATTGTGTGCCTCATCTGATGTTTCAGAATGATCGCCTTGATGTTTTGAACATACAGCCAGGTCATCCTACGAATCACACCTGTCCATATCAGATTTCTAAAACCGGTGAAGACATGATAATCAAAGAATGGAAGAAATGTATGGTAAGTCATAGGGAGGTTCTTGGAAGCAATATTGTGCGAAAGACAAGAATTGGAGATAGGATAATCTCCATTCTTCATAATGGAGAGTCAGGGCCTACTTGTTTTATGCTATTTTACCTAAGAGAAGGTAGTAGGTCCTATGAGAGAGAAGTAGGTCCTAGGTACAATGTTTATTATGTGTTAATGTGTTAGAGTTGATGATGAGGAGGAGTTGTGATTATGACTAGTGACCAACTTGCTATGTGATGTCTCATTGATGAAAACGATGATCATGAGGAGGTGTTATATGACAATGATGTATTATGATGATAAGTTGTTAATGATATGATGATGATATTTATTATATCATTGGGTGAAAGAACCGTGGATTAGTTTCAAGTGGACGTCCATCCACTTGAATCCACGGTTCTTCCACGCAGTGATGTAATAACTCATTATGATGTAAAAACAATCTCTAAATTGCTGCTGTATGAAAACTTGTATAAAGGTGTATGAATACAACATGAAATAAAAAGAAATATAATACGGAATAATAGTAGTAGCGTGGGCTGCTAGAAGCGCTAATAGTAATTACTAGTAGCACCCTTTCAAGGAACCGCTACTACTAAGTGGATATAGCAGTAGCGTGGGTTAACCCACGCTACTTCTAACCTTTAGCTGTAGTGCCGTACCAGTAGCGCTGCCGCCCGCGCTACTGGTAGGCCTAAAACCCGCGCTACTGCTAGGCTTTTCCCTAGTAGTGTATTAAGAATAAATTCTAACCATAGCATTAAACTTTTGGATCCAATCGGTCCCTTACGGAATAGCGCATAAACTAGGGTTTAACCTTCTGTCACTCTCGCAACCCATCATCTAATAAATACTCCACAATGCATTCACTTAGGCCCAAATATGGTGAAGTGTCATGTAGTCTACGTTCACATAACACCACTAAGGGAATCACAACATACATACTATCAAAATATCGAACACATATCAAGTTCACATGATTACTTGCAACATGATTTCTCCAGTGACCTCAAGAACAAATGTAACTACTCACAAGTGATAAACATGCTCAAGATCAAAGGGGTATTAAATAGCATAATGGATCTGAACATATAATCTTCCACCAAATAAACCATATAGTAATCAACTACAAGATGTAATCCACACTACTAGTCACCCAAAGTACCAATATGAGGTTCCGGTACAAAGATTGAACACAAGAGATGAACTAGGGTTTGAGAAGAGATGGTGCCATTGAAGATGTTGATGGAGATTGCCCTCCCCAAGATGGGAGAGTTGTTGGTGATGATGATGACGATGATGATTTCCCCCTCCGGGAGGGAAGTTCCCTCGGCGGAATAGCTCCACCGAAGGGCAAAAGTGCTCTTGCCCAAGTTCAGCCTTGAGACGGCGGCTCTTCGTCCCGAAAGTCCTCTCCTTATTTTTTCTAGGTCAAAATGACTTATATATATATATATATATATATATCAGAAAATGGGCACCAGAGGTGGGCTGGTCTAAGCACAACCCACCAGGGCGCGCCTGGGGGGCCTGGCACGCCGTGGTGTCTTGTGCTCACCAGGTGGCCCCCTCCGGTAGTTATTTGCTCCAGTATTTTTCATATATTCCATAAAAATTCCCCATGAAGGTTCAACTCATTTGGAGTTGTGCAGAATAGGTAGTCTGACATAGCTTTTTCAGGTCCAGATTTCCAGCTGCCGTAATTCTCCCTCTTTGTGTGTACCTTGCATAATTACTCCAAAAAGCATTATTATGCATAAAAACATTATAAATAATAGTAGGTAAACCTGATGCAAAATGGACGTATCAGTTGGGTATTCCTAAAAAAAAGGTATAGCTGTGCTACCCATTTTTACCTTAAAAAATTAATATCTGGGCTGGACGGGCCACAGCCCGCCCAGTTACCCTTGCTCCTCTGGACAACAACAACAACACCGCTCAAGAAAACTCTGCTCACATCTCAATAAACAAATACTGCTCGAGCAGCTGGGTCCTAGTTGTCGGTTGCTCCTTGTTCAATTTTCTCGTTTATTGACTATATAGGTTTAGAATGGTGTGGGTGTTGGTGTCAAAACTGGCGTATCTCGGGTAGGGGGTCCCGAACTATGGATCTAGAATCGATGGGGAATAACGAACGCGGGACACAATATTTACCCAGGTCCGGGCCCTCTCTAAGAGGTAAAACCCTACGTCCTGCTTGATTATATTGCTTGTGTATATGAGGATTACAGAGTCGATCTACCACGAGATCAGATGAACTAAACCCTAGGCTAGTAGGATAATAGGTGTTCTCTCAGCCTCCACGCACTAAACTATCTGGTTTATATAGACACCAGAGGTACTAGGTTTTTCACATAGTCGGTTACATCAAAGGAACAAGGACACCGAATCTTCCATCTTGACTTGGGGTACACGTCAAGGCACAAAAGGTCTTCAGTCCGGATATAATGCGACCCAACTGTCTGGCCCATGAAATATAGGCCGACGACCCGAGGACCACCTGATCCAAAACTCCCTCAGTAGCCCCCAAACTAGCCTCCAACGCCAGAGTTTACAATAGTCGATAGCTCAGTGCATCCCAAAGTCTTCGGCTTGTGAGGTGAGTTCTCCGTCTTCTACCTGTCCGGCCGGTATAATAGTTCTGCCACCGATGACTCTCTAACCCGTCAAGTAATAGTGGGCCCCCCATCATCAACTCCGTCAGGGGTGACCCTTGATTTCCATGCGTCCGCCAGGAGGTGAACAATCTCGCTACCTTTTGTACAAAAAACACCCTTCCAGGATGAGAGGATACACCTATTAAATAGGCCTGAGGCGCATCGAGCAGCCCATCCATCCCCAAGCTAAAAATCCAATCTTGTTCAGAGAAAACCTCAGGGCGAATGGCAGGCGCCCCCGGGCATCCTCACGCCCTCACGGCTAACTCCCGGGGGACTGGTCCAGCTGCTCAGTCTCCCGCCTCCAATTGTGTGATCTCCAATGATAGGGGTATCTCCCGGCTGCAGATCTTGTACCTGTCTGTGCCGAATTGACTTCCGCAAATGGTGAAGCTTTCACGGAGAATTTCCCTACCCAAGCAAGGACGAGAGGGTATGTTTCGTGTCCTTCCTCCTAAGAGGTCTTGGATTCCCTATTCACCCTTTCTTGAGGGGCTTGTTAGAGTTTTATGGGATCCAACTCCACGACCTTACCCCCGGGTCAATATTGCATATCTCTGGCTTTGTTGCCCTTTGCGAGATGTTCTTGGGTTGCAAAGCTCACTTTGAGCTATGGAGGAAGTATTTCTGCCTCATCCCTTCACCCACGGGGGATCTTTTTTGAGGTAGGCGGAGCCGAAGTATGGCGTATAGCCGGCACGGGATATCCTACCGAGACCCCAAGAAAAGATTCTGAAGAATGGACCTCGGAATGGTTTTACGTTGAAGACGCCCCCCTAGCTGATCCTGTTCGGAGAAGTCTTCCCGAGTATTCGGATGTCCCGCTAAACAAGCAGTACAACTGGCGGCCAAAAAGCCCTTCACAAGGAGAGTCCCCCGAAGTACATCGCCTGGGTACCAAGGTGCGAATGCTGGCCCATAGCAAATTAACTATGGTTGACGTGATGGGCGCAGCCATCGACCGATGCATGCAACCTCTTCAGCAAAGGATGCACCCCTTGTGGTGTTACAACGGGACGAGCGATGCAACCCGCTATAAGCGGTAGGGGCCGGACAACCAAGCAGCGATGGCTGCCATATTGGCGGATTTGTTCAAAGAAGAGGAAGAGGAGTTCGCTCGCCCAAGGAACTGGAATGACTACTCAGACTACAATGGGTAAGCACATGCTTGTATTACAGTTCAGACATTACATCCGTATACTAACCGGCCATATTGTTTCTTCCGAACAAAACCGGAGACGCCAGGTTCGGAGCATCAGCTGCCCTTCTCCCCAACCGAAGGACCATTCTCGCACCAACGACCCGGGATTCAACAAGGACCCGGAGACATTCATTGACTTCGAGTACGGGGTTTTCTTCCAGGAGAGCCTCAATGGCTCCAAGGTGGCCCTTATAGCCAACCACCCCGGGCCCCTCCCTTCCTCCGTCGTAAGTAGCAAGAAGGCCTCTTCTCAAATGAGGAGTTCGCCTCACGCCACTCTGAGTACGTTGACTTCTACTCCCAAGGCTCGCTGTACCTCGCACTGAATATCAACGAGGACCGTGCCGACCCCAGCCAACAACGGAGCTTCCAAGCGCAAAGCAGCTGCGGGGGCCACATCCACCATTCCTAATATAATTTATGATTATAGCCGGATCCTTATTGACCTCGCCGCTAAGGGCTCTAATGACATTCCCCCAGGGCCTGCAGGAGAAAAACACCACCCCCACTGTCCGAAGACATCAAGGAGGTGTCTGGGTGCAATCAGGGATCTTTAGACCCAGCAGGGGTCCATGCGAAGGGTTCCGCTGTAGGCCAACCTTTGGAGGACCCTGGGATGTTTCGGTCACCAATTCTGAAGTTGAAAGTGTGATGAATCATCGACGACAGAAGGAATCCCTACGTTAGGAATTCAACATTTTTAATGCTGTAGACGCATACCTCGAAGCATCCCGAACAAGCCTTGAGGGGATTGCCAATCTTTTATCGAGCAATATGCAGGCAAGTGATCGGTTTTGACAACCGGATATACATGCTTGACCCAGTAGCCCCCGAGCCTTGATTCGGGCAGAAAGGCCGAATTAAGGGTCTGTAACGACATGTTGTCATAGTTTTCTGCAGGCCTCAAGGGACCAGAATCAAAAATTGTCCGAGGACCTTGATTTGAACCAGACGCAGTTGGCTGATGCAAAATCCGAACTAGAGGCGGTGAAGAAGTTCACCAGCGAAGCCCATGGTGAGGAAAATTGCTTTCTCTTAAAGAATGTGCATGAATTGTGGCCAGGTATGTTGTGATGGAAATATGCCCTAGAGGCAATAATAAAGTTGTTATTATTATATTTCCTTATTCATGATAAAGGTTTATTATTCATGCTAGAATTGTATTGACCGGTAAATACATGTGTGAATACATAAACATATACCGTGCCCCTAGTGAGCCCCTACTAGACTAGCTCGTTGATCAAAAGATGGTCAAGGTTTCCTAACCATAGATATGTGTTGTCACTTGATAACGGGATAACATCATTAGGAGAATGATGTGATGGACAAGACCCAACCGTTAGCATAACATATGATCGTTCAGTTTATTGCTACTTCTTTGTTAATGTCAAATACATGTTTCTTCGACCATGAGATCATGCAACTCCCGGACTCCGGATGAATACCCTGTGTGCTATCAAACGTCACAACATAACTGGGTGATCATAAAGATGCTCTACAGGTATCTCCGAAGGTGTCTGTTGAGTTGGCATGGATCGAGATTGGGATTTGTCACTCTGTGTATTGGAGAAGTATCTCTGGGCCCTCTCGGTAATACACATCACAAGAAGCTTGCAAGCATAGTGAGTAAGGAGTTAGTTGCAAGATGATGTATTAAGGAATGAGTAAAGAGACTTGCTAGTAACGAGATTGAACTAGGTCACCGAATCTCGGGCAAGTAACATATCGACAGACAAAGGGAATTACGTATGTTGTCATAAAGGTTCAACCGATAAAAGATCTTCGTGGAATATGTAGGAATCAATATGGGCATCCAGGTCCCGCTATTGGTTATTGACCGGAGAGGTATCTCGGTCATGACTACATAATTCCCAAACCAACAGGGTCGCACGCTTAACGTTCGTTGACGCTAGAGTAGTATTGGGATATTTGATGAGTGGTAACCAAATGTTGTCCGGAGTCCCGGATGAGATCCCAGACATCACGAAGAGTCTCGGAATGGTCGAGAGGTAAAGATTGATATATGGGAAGTCATATTTTGGGTTCCGGAAAAGGGGCAATTTTTTTGTTATTGTACCGGGAAGCTTCTAGAAGGTTATGGAGGATTCCGGAGGGAAGTCCACAAGTGGGTCTACCACGACCCAAGGGCTAGCTTGGGCTGTGGGGATGTGCCCTGGCCTTATTGGGCTAGGCTCACCAAGTCCTCAAAAGCCCATGTGGCTAGGGAAGACAAAAAAGGAGTCCTCGTAGGAATAGGATTGGACTTGGTGTCCAAGTCCTCTCCCCCTTAGCTGCGCCCTAGGGCTTGGAGGGGCTGTTACCATGCCCCTCCACCTATATATAGGGGAGGGGTGCCCCAAGAGGACACACCAAGCCCTTGGATCCCCTGTCTCTCCCGTTACTCCGTAGTTCCACCGCCTCGTCCCGGCGACGCTTAGCGAAGCGCCGTCGGTGCTCCACCACCACCATCACTACCACGTTGTCATGTTGGGTGTGATCCCATCTAATTCTCCTCTCCTGCTTGCTGGATCAATGAGGAGGAGACTTCATCGAGCCGCACGTGTGCTAAACTCAGAGGTGCCGTCCGTTTGGCACTAGATCGGTTGGATCGTGATCGGATCGCGAAGAGTACGACTACATCAACCGTGTGATAAACGCTTCCGCTTAGCGATCTACGAGTGTATGTAGATGCTCTCCCCCTCTCGTAGCTATGCATCTCCATGGATAGATCTTGCGTGTGCGTAGAAATTTTTTGTTTTCCATGCAACGTTCCCCAACATCTTGTTTGACACCGGATATCCTTATAGAAGCTGAATCCATAGGGCAACTACGAAAGGACCTGGATGCCGACAAAGAGTCTCAATGGTATGCCAAGTCATAGCATGAAGCCGGTCTTTGGGTGCTGAAATGAAGCCATGAGGAGAACAACAAACTAAAGGCGGAGAACCAGCAACAGGCCAAGGAACTGGAGGGTTTGAAAACCCAATTGGCGTAGGTGCTCGGAGACAACTAGAAACTAAAAGGCGGCATGTTCAGTAAGTGCTATATAAGCTTCCGATGTTCATAGACATACATAGTGCTTGAATGTAAAACATGTCGTGTATTATGTTAGGTCTCCTGACTGGTTGGCCCAGAGAAGAGGTCAATACCTTTGGCGGGAATATTTTAAAGGAACTATCTGGGGTTCATAAGAGAGCTCGAAAAGCAATGAAAAACATGGTCAAGGCATTGTGGCCGACCGGAGTGGCGTCGAACGATATGGACGAACTGGCGAATCGCTTTAAGGGATCTCGGCGACGCTTTGAATTATGGAAGATGTAAGCCTGTCGGGACATGGTGAAAACCCGGTTCATGAAACTCGAGCCAGAGCAGAAGGCTCGTGTTGGACCAGTGGGACCGGATGGGCAGGAAATACCTCTTCATTTGCTCTATGACCAAGTGACGCCTGCAGCTCGATTCTCCCAACAGGATGGTGCTTTAGATAGCTTAATAGACAATGTGGAAAAATATTGATGTGTTTGATTCTATGTATCTATGTACTTTACATCAAATGATCTTGATCTGTATTGTAATCCGTACCATAGCTATACACCTTCATGGATAGATCTTGCGTGTGCGTCGAATTTTTTTGTTTTCCATGCAACGTTCCCCAATAGTGGCATCATGAGCCAGGTCTACGGATAGATGATATGGATGAGTAGAACACAAATGAGTTGTGGGCGGTGATGTTCATACTACTTACACCAATGTCTTATTTTGATTCGGCGGCATTGTGGGATGAAGCGGCCCGGACCAACCTTACATGTCCACACACATGGGACCGGTTCCACCGACTGACATGCAACTTGTTTTGCATAAAGGTGGCTGGTGGGTGTCTGTTTCTCCTACTTTAGTTGAATTGAATTTGACTACGGCCGGTCCTTGAAGAAGGTTAAAACAGCAAATTTGATAAGCACCGTTGTGGTTTTGCGTAGGTAAGAGAGGTTCTTGCTAATAGCCCATAGCAGCCACGTAAAACTTGCAACAACAAAGTAGAGGACGTCTAACTTGTTTTTGCAGGGCATGTTGTGATGTGATATGGTCAAGATATGATGTGATATATGTTGATGTATGAGATGATCATGTTTTGTAATAAGCTCCCGACATGCATGTCTGTGAGTACGTGGCGTGGTA